>NW_028247914.1:0-259207 GCF_964263255.1 Lissotriton vulgaris | reverse complement strand
AGTAGAAGACTGAAGGCATCATTTATGAGGCCATCCGTCACTTTCATGCCACCGGTGCGTCAGTTTTTGTGATGCACCAGTGGTGTAAAAAATGCACCTTGTTGAGTCATATTTACAAAGTGATGCAAAGGGGGCGTATTGACGAAAGAAAGGGTCGTAGAAGTGACGCAGTGAAATCCATGAGATTTCTCTGCGTCACTTTTAGGACACCGTTGCCTAGTTCAAGTTCAAGTTCAGGAATTTATATAGCACACTACTCACCCAGAGGGTCTCAAAGCGCTTGAGGGAGGGAAGGTGAATTATTTATCGAAAAGCCAGGTTTTTAGCTGCTTTCTGAAGGATGGGTGGTTCTGTGTAAGGCGGAGGTGAGTGGGGAGAGAGTTCCAGGTCTTGGCCGCTAAGTAGGAGAAGGATCTTCCTCCCATGGTGGATCTGTGAATGCGCAGAATTGCAGCGAGTGCTTGATTCGATGATCGTAGTTGGTGGGTGGGTGTGTAGAAGGACAGTCTTGTGTTGAGGCATTTGGGTCCTAGGTCATAGAGGGCCTTGTGTGCATGGGTTAGGAGATGGAACGTTATTCTCTTGTTGATGGGGAGGTCTTTCAGGTGACCGTAAATGTGAGCTTGACGGGGGATGTCCAGTATGAGTCTGGCTGAGGTGTTTTGGATGCGTTGGAGTTTTTTCTGTAGATTGGTAGTGGTTCTGGAGTAAAGGGTATTTCCGTAGTCCAGTCGACTAGTGACCAGTGCGTGGGTGACTGTCTTTCTTGTTTTGGTGGGGATCCAACGGAAGATTTTTTTGAGCATGCGTAGGATGTTGAAGCATGAAGATGAGACGGCGTTGACTTGTCTGGCCATTGAGAGGGAGGAGTCCAGGATGAATCCCAGGTTACGTGCGTGATCTGTAGGGATGGGAGGTGTACCCAGGCCAGTGGTCACCATGAGTCGCCCCAGGATGAGGGGGATGATCCTTCAGTTTTGTCTGAATTCAGTTTTAAACGGCTGTTCTTCATCCATTCAGCTACTTCTTTCATTCCTTCGTGTAGACTAGTTTTGGCGGTGTTTGGGTCTTTGGTAAGGGAGAGGATCAGCTGGGTGTCATCTGCGTAGGAAATTATGTTGAGGTTGTATTGTCATGCGATGGAAGCGAGGGGACTCATGTAAACGTTGAAGAGGGTGGGACTGAGTGATGATCCTTGTGGTACGCCACAGATGACTTTGGTGGACTCTGATTTGAATGGGGAAAGGCAGACTCTCTGGGTTCTCCCGGTGAGGAACGAGATGATCCAGTCCAGAGCTTTTCCTTGTATTCTGACGTTGTTGAGGCATCGTTTGAGGGTGCTATGACAGACTGTGTCGAAGTCGACGGAGAGGTCGAGTAAGATGAGGGCGACTGTCTCTCGGTTGTCCAGTAGTGTTCTGATGTCATTTGTAGCTGCGATGAGGGCAGTTTCGGTGCTGTGTTTGGCTCGGAAGCCGGACTGTGATGGGTCGATGGAATTGTTGCATTCAAGGAAGGCGGCGAGCTGACTATTGACGGCTTTCTCAATTACTTTGGCAGGGAAAGGGAGGAGTGAGATGGGGCGGTAGTTCTTGAATTCTGAGAGTCTCTGCAGAAGTGCGCTGAGTTTGGCATGTTTCCAGCTTTCCGGGAAGGTGGCGGAGTCGAAGGAGCCGTTGATGACATCGCGGAGATGGGGTGCGATGATGGAGTCTGCTTTGTTGAAAATGTGGTGGGGACATGGGTTGGTTGGTGATCCTGAGTGGATGGAGTTCATCAGGCGGATGGTGTCTTCAGTAGTGATTGGGTTCCAGGCGCCAAGTTCGTTAGAGTGCTGATTTGGTTCGAGGGTGGGTAGAGTGGACTGTTCTTCGGATTGGTTTTCAAAGCTGTTATGTATGTCGATGATTTTTTTGTGGAAGAAAGAGGATAGAGAGTCACAGAGGTCTTGAGAGGGAGTGATGTCGTTGGTACCGGCGGAGGGGTTGGTAAATTCTTTGACGATGTTGAATAATTCCTTACTGTTGTGGGCGTTGTTGTCGAGTCGGTCCTTGAATGCCGATTTCTTGGTGGATCGTATCAGTTGGTGGTGTTTGCGGGTGATGTTCTTGAAGGTGGTCAGGTTGTCAGTGGTTGGGTTTTTTCTCCATTTTTTCTCGGAAGTATGACATAACTTCTTGGATTTCTTAAGGTCATCGTTGAACCAGGGGGCCTTCTTGTTACCTTGTTTGGTCTGGTGGGTTTTCAAGGGTGCTAATTCGTCAGCGCTGTGGGTGATCCATAGTATGAGTTTGGTGGCAGCATGGTTTGGGTCCGATGATATACCAAGGGGGGTTTTGGTTAAGCGATGTGAAGAGTTGGTCGGTGGTGATTTAGTTCCAGTTTCTTCGAGGAATAGTTTGTGGGGGGTTGTGGGTCGTGGTCTTTTTGTAGCTGAAGTGAACGCAGCTGTGGTCCGTCCAATGGAGAGCTGTAGTATGATCGAATGAGATGTGTTTGCTGGAGGTCAAGATGGGGTCGAGCGTGTGTCTGGAAAGGTGGGTGGGGGTGTCCACAAGTTGTTTGAGCCCAAGATTAGCCATGTTGTCCAGAAGGGTGGTGGTGTTGCTGTCGTTTTTCTTTTCCAGGTGGAAGTTGAGGACTCCCAGTAGAATGTAGTTCTCGGATGTGAGGGCATGTGGGCTGATGAAGTCAGTGATGTCTTCGTTGAAATGTGTCCGTGTTCCTGGTGGTCTGTAGATGAGGGTGCCTTTAAGTTTGGTCCTGGGGTCGGTGTGGATCTGGAAGTGAAGGTGTTCGGCGGTCGCAATGTTATCATCGGAGTTGGTCGTGATTCGGATGGTGTTCTTATGGACTATGGCTATGCCTCCTCCTGTTTGGTTGGTGCGGTCTTTTCAGATGATCTTGTAAGCGTCCGGAATGGCTATGGCTATGGCGATGTCGGGGGCTGATGATGCGATGTGGTGTCGAGTAGGTCCCAGAATTCAGTGGCCTGTCTGTGGACTGAGCGGGTGTTCAGCAAGATGCATTTCAGGTGGTTAGAGTGGGGGCTGTGTTTGGAGTTTGTGGATTTGGTCTGGGTCCTGACGCAGGCGAATTTGCAGGAGTGGCAGGTGAAGGGTCCATGGGTGTGTCCAGGGACAGCCTTGCAGCATTGTGGTTTGTGACCGGGGTTAAGGGCAGTGAGGGCAGCGGCATCGTACGTAATGCAGGAGGAGTTGGTTTGGCGTGTGCCGGGGGGTCTGGCACTGGGCACGGTGCAGGCGCGGACGGGCATAGACAGGCTTACCTTTGGCGCACCTTCGGCGCGCATGGGTCTGCGTGCAAATGCATCTGTCATATATTGGATAGTGGAAGGGGACGGGCGAGGGAGCCTCTGCTGGGAGGCAGGCGCGGGGTGGAGAGGGCGGGATCCGAGGCACAACAACAACCAAATGGCCGCCAAAGTGAAACCGGAACAGGATGGGGCGCAATGCGGGGATACGCTGTGGGAAACGAGAGATATAAATAAAATGAAGGTCTATTTAAAGCAATCGAGTGATGCAGACTAGGACAGCACAAAATGCGCAATACAAAAATTGGATCAGTGATAAGGAGGCACAGTGCTCTATCGTAAGGCAGGCAGCAGTTCAACAGGCTCAGAGCAGCGAGTGCAGCTTTACGATACCACAGTCAGCAGGCAGTAGTTTTGCACGGCGTGAGTCACAGATCGCTGTTCAGCTGTATCGCAGGTTAGCAGGGAGCGTGGGGAGTGACCGACACCGAGAGTGTCGGAATGGTCACAGCGCTTCTGGGGACGGGTCAGGCCTATGCAGTTCGTGGGAGGGAGGGTCAGTTGGGAGGCGGGCGCGGGGTGGAGAGGGCGGGCGCGGGGTGGAGAGGGCAGGCTCCGAGGCACAACCAAATGGCCGCCAAAGTGAAACCAGAACAGGATGGGGCGCAAAGAGGGGATACGCTGTGGGAAACAAGAGATATAAATAAAATGAAGGTCTATTTAAAGCAATCGAGTGATGCAGACTAGGACAGCACAAAATGCGCAATACAATAATTAGATCAGTGTTAATGAGGCACAGCGCTCTATCGTAAGGCAATTCAAAACAAAGGGTGCTACAAGGGATTTGTTTTAAAATTATTCAGTCTGAGTTGAGAGTTGTACCACAGTAACACACTCAATAGTATCCACAGGATAACGATGTTGTTGTATATAGACAAATAATTGATGGAAGGTAAAAAGTAAAACAGAGCAAAGGGATATGTATTTCAAAAAATCTTTACTGAAAACAGATTTTGGGAGATAGATACACAAATTAATTTTAGCAAGAAATCATGAACTAAGTTTGGCAAAATTTTTACCTATAGTTCATGACTTAAGACATCAGCTCCTATTTAGTGAGGAAAAACAACCCGAAATAATCAATAAAATGTGGTTGTAAATTCGTGCGGTCTAATCTTTCAAATCCTAATGTATCAATTTGTTATAATATAACAAGACGAGCGGTTATGCTATGTATCTTGGGGTGTCAATAACATGAAGCCATCAGTAGTTCCCATAAGCTTCCCTATGGTTATTCATGATGACAAGTCGACCATATAAACTAAAAAATGTTCATTTAAGTGCTTTTCCTGTATCATTACACCTAAACCCAGAATATAAGTTTTATCTTCGAGATTACTGGTATCGGGTTTACGTTAAATGCATTGCTTGGTTAACCTTTTTTCATACTAGAGGTTTTCAAGTAGATATTTCTGCATTTTCCTTTGTGATCTGAATGCTAATCCAAACAACTGATTATGTATATATATGATTGATTCCAGTTTTTCAGCGGTGTATAAAGGATACATTCGTTCCAACTTTTCAAATAGAGTTTCATCTTGTACTATCATGAAAATGTGATTATATTCATTGACAGATTAACAGAGTCATATTTGACTTCATTAGTACATTGGTTTTATTAATTTCTCATGGGAAATACCAGAAAGGTGTATGATCCTGTGTACATTCACTGTTTTTAAATAATCTCAGAGCTTTTATGTATGTAACAAATACAGCAATATATTTTTCTTATCAAATTGATTTATTGTCTTATATAGGGAGTCCTTTCTTCAGCAATTGAATAGACATCGTCCTGATGATGGTCTTCTTGACATCTGCAACCAAGACCGAAACGTTGACATTCCATCAACTCCTCTAATGTTGTTTTATAGCACAAATTTACAACCACATTTTATTGATTATTTTGGGTTGTTTTTCCTCACTAAATAGGAGCTGATGTGTTAAGTCATGAACTATAGATAAAAATGTTGCCAAACTTAGTTCATGATTTCTTGCTAAAATTAATTTGTGTATCTATCTCCCAAAATCTGTTTTCAGTAAAGATTTTTGAAATACATATCCCTTTGCTCTGTTTTACTTTTTACCTTCCATCAATTAATTTATCTATATACAACAAAATCGTTATCCTGTGGATACTATTGAGTTTGTTACTGTGGTACAACTCTCAACTCAGACTGAATAATTTTAAAACAAATCCCTTGTAGCACCCTTTGTTTTGAATTACATATTGCCCAAGCCTACAAGGGTCTATTGGGTTTCCCCTGCCTATAACACTATCGTAAGGCAGGCAGCAGTTCAACAGGCTCAGAGCAGCGAGCGCAGCTTTACGATACCACAGTCAGCAGGCAGTAGTTTTGCACGGCGTGAGTCACAGATCACTGCTCAGCTGTATCACAGGTTAGCAGGGAGCATGGGGGGCAGCCGACACCGAGAGCGCTTGCCTCACAGCGGGAATAAGACTGACGCAAGCCCTTTCACATTAGGCTGGCCCCATGTGAAAGGATGCATTGCTGGAGTTGCGTATATGGACAAAGTCACACACCTCCCAGCCACCCACACACACACACTCACCCTCACATACAAATACTTGAACAACAAATCCATAACCCCTATAGTCACTCATATAGATACTGATTAAAACATGCAGCAGCTTACACAGCAACAGACATACTGAAGCACATATTCAGACAGTTTAGCCACTAACCAATGCATTCATTAAGACACATTTAATAACTCACTTATACAGTCAGTCACGCACCGACTAAATCCTTCATCCAGACACTCATACATCCACTCATTCTTCAATATGTAAATTATTAACTTTAACTAAATTGTATTTTAACTTTACAGAAACACACAGACACTGGATGATGTCATCAGTGATGTCATTTGAGATGTCATCAGTGAAGTCATCAGTGATGTCACTGACCATGTCATGAATGATAAAATATGTGACATCATCAGCAGTGGATTGCGGGCGCACGAGTTATAGTGAGTCCAACTAACTATAACGTGGAAATTTCAATGGTTTTGTATGAGTAAACTGTTCAGCTAACTATAACTGGTGTGAAACCTATGGTTTTTCAGTAAATATATATATCACTGAAAATACCATAGGTTATAGACCATATATAGTTAGGAATTAGCATTTACAAAACCTTGGAAATTCACTGAAAAAAACATGGGTTATTGACCATATATAGTTAGGAATTAGCATTTACAAAACCATTTAAATTTCATATAGTTAGTTGCACTAACTATATATACCTATATATATATATTTATTTTATTTAAGTACTAAATGGTACTTAAATAAAATAAATTAAAAAAACAAAAATAACAATCAATAAACATACAATATTTGAACATTCTTTCATCCTATTTTCCCAATATTACGCTTTCCGGACCGCTTCCCGGTGCGCGAACTGAGCGCTCCCCCCGCAAAAAAAGATATAAAAATTATTATTTTTTAACCCCCTTGAGGCCCTTTTAAAGCCCCCTCATCAAACCTAGGGGGGCAGGGAGGATGTACTCTGCCCCCTTATGCTCATTTCCCACTTTGTTTTTCCCACCTCTTGTGTCTCGATCCTACCGAGACACAAGATGGCGGCCGTTCCTGACTGTTTAGAATGTTGACAGACACCAGAAAGCCAATCAGCTTCGCTTCGCGAAGTTCCGTTACACGTCAGGTACGCGAACCGGAGCGCTAACCGGAGCGCTGTCACAGATATATCTGTTTTTTAAAACGTTAATTTCTCAGAATCCACTTGAGCACATATATTGAGACATAGCAAAGGCACGTCGGGCAAACCATATCTACAATTTTGCCAAGTTTCGTGTAAATCCATTCAGCCGTTCGAGCTAAAAGTGAGTCCAACCGCCCTATGGAAAACTCAATGTTAAAAACGCGTCTTGGGACCCCCCTTTTTTCTCGTCCCCTCCTTGACAAAACCCCCCCAAATTTTCAAGGGCTGCTCAGAAACAAAATGTGCCATTTTCCTGAAACTTTCAGCCAATTCCGTCCACAAACGCCAAAGTTATTCGACATAGAATTTTCAAAAATCCCATAGGAAAAAAATCCTAACTATATATACCTACTGGCGACCGCCAGTAGGTAATATATATTACCTACTGGCGGTCGCCAGTAGGTAGTTATAGTTAGGATTGTTTTCCATAGGAAATGCTCAACATTCTATTTGGAATAACTTTGGCCCTGGTTGAAGAATCTTAGCGAATTTCTCAAAGAAGATGGCTCGGTCTGCTGCGCTCCTTCCCTAAAAGTTTGGGGGGGATTGGTCAAGTGGGGGCTGAGATAAAAGGGGGGTCCCAAAACGTGTTTTCTCCATGTTATTTTCCATAGGACCTTTAGACTCGGCTACAGGTCGAACGGGTGAATGGATTTATAAGAAATTTGGCAAAACTGTACAGTCCGGCTCGCAGATTACGCTTTTTTTGGAATGGTGTAAATACGTTTAGTAGTTGCTGAGGAAATTAAAGTTAAAGTCAATTATATATCTATACGCGCGCACGGGTGCGCGCACTCAAGCGGCTGCGCGCGCGAGCGGAATTTTGCTGCGTGACGTCTGTTAACGTTCGATTCGAAGGAAATCAGGAAGTGTTGACCGCCATTTTGTCATTGCGAGTAAATATATTGTTGATTTCAAAGCGTTGGAACATGGAAAGGGGAGAAGGTAGAGATTGTTTTGCTGCGTAGGTTTTCTCAGGGTGTGCAGTAAGGCCCTTAAAGGCGAAAATATATATATATATATTTTTTTAAAAGTTGCGTGGTGCGCGCACTCGGTCACGCACACCTTTTTACAAGAGTGTGAAAATGGAGATAAGTGAGAAGTTTGAGTGCTTAGATATAAGGTGGCTCTGAAAAGAGCCATTGTGTTAATTGAGTGTTTTCTGCATTTATAAGTAAGTACCGATGTAGAGCCTGATGTTGCAGAGGAAGATTCTGTTTCCCTCATTCGTGAAATGAACACCGTCTCTCCTATAGACGTCTTGCATGTGGTATCGCAAGTTGTTGTGGTAAATAGAACCCATGCTATAATCTCTGAGGAACGCAGAAACAGATTTATTTACATGTCTCCTTGCTTTCTCAAATTGTGCACAATGTTGATTGGACCAATTCCATTTCTGTCTTTGGCATATATTGGAATATACCAA
This sequence comes from Lissotriton vulgaris, assembly GCF_964263255.1. Classification (NCBI taxonomy): domain Eukaryota; kingdom Metazoa; phylum Chordata; class Amphibia; order Caudata; family Salamandridae; genus Lissotriton; species Lissotriton vulgaris. The sequence goes on along the minus strand of NW_028247914.1, from coordinate 250,701 downwards.
GGCAGATCGAGGAAAAAGTGTCATCAATTGTCTAAAGGTGTCTTTTAGAAGCATTTCCAGACGTACCCCAGTGATTGTGCCTAGATCGTTCCCACCACAGTACACAATTATAAGGTCTGGTTCTGGGAGATGCATAAAAGTTTTCACCAATGGAATCAATTGGTGACATTTCAATCCTCTTTTGGCAATCCATGTTATGTGTACATTTGGTAAGCCGAGGTTGCAAATTCGTCTGCTTACTGCATATTTTTCACTCCAGTGAATATAACTGTGTCCTATTAGCCAGACCTTCATTTTCAAGGGATTTGTAGTCGTCCTCCGATCGGTTCTGGAAGTGGAATGGTAGTTAGAACTTGAAATTCTAAATAAAGAAAAAGGAAGAGGCTGGGTGTGGTTTCAAAAATAAAAATGATTGGTTGATTGTAAGAAGTGGAGATTGAACAGTAAGTTGCATGTTAATGTTTATGTTAAACGAAAAGTACTATTGGGTGTGAAAAAAAAAGACATGTAACAGAGCTGTGGATTGGCAGGTGTTTCTGGAGGGAAAACAGTGTTGTTACTTTGCTGTAGAACGTTGAGATATGAGCTTTTGACCTGTGCCTTCAGCCAGGTGCAGAATGAGGTGTTACCATGGAAACAGCCAGAGATGGCTGTGGGTGATGGGTGACTTTTATGTGACATTGAAAATATTGTGAGGGAGAACCAACTGAAATGTAACTGCTTACGTTACGCGCTCCGCGCCGAGCCCCGGATTGCTTCCGGGAAGCTGCACTTCGCGCCTCACGCACCGGAGCACTTCCGGGTGCGCTAACACGGCGCGTCATATGACGGATTACGCAACAACGCGATACGTCCTTGGGGCTCCACCGGAACTGATCGAATTGGTAGTCTACAGTGTTTCTGGATGTTTCAGACTGAAGCTGGCGTCAGCATGAGAGCACCCCGTGGCTACGTCGTGGCCATTCCGCGAGCAATCATGGCAGTCGCTCCCCACCGGAAGTCTGCAGGAGTCGGGGGCCTGGGTGACTCTTGTACAATCTTCAAGGCTGAGGGGACGCTTTTGGGAATGGGGCTCATGCCCTAGCAGTCAAGCGTCCGAGTTCCAGGGTTGCCCAGAGCCATCCTTGCAGGCCAGGCCCAAGTCTGTGGAGCCGACCGCCATTTCCTGAGCTCCGTGGCAGCCGCCTGTCGCTGTATCGGAAGAGTGGGTGCAATTCAGCCGGATGGCGGGTGAGACGGTGTAATAGCAAGAGCAGGCGTAATTCAGCTGGCCGAGCGAGGCACTGTGCCGCAGGAGCAGGCGCAACTCAGCTGGCCGAGTGAAGCGCTGGGGTGTAGCTAAGAAACCTCCACCTGGTGAGGTGGGAGAGGCTCCTTCGCGCCGCCACTCCCTTCCAGTGCACCCCACGCCGTCTCCTGGCGCATGTATATGTGATGGTCGGACCAGGGCACCGCAGGACGTGTCTTCAGGTCAAACGGATTGTGGGACAAGGTCCAGAATGGAAGAGGCATCAATAGGCAAGAAGTTCCGCCTGACCCCGGGAGCCGGCCGCCTATGTCGGGGGCGATCTTAGGCCATACCAGGGGAACAAGACTTGGGGAGGGGGCAGGAGCCAAGCGCCCCCTCCGAGTCTGCGTTTCTTGGACCCTGAAGTATGGCACTCAACATCCAGAACTTATGACATTTGTGCAAGGCAGGGACATCGAAGCCTCTCAGGGACCAAGCATATCCAGAGTCCTTCCTACAGAAGGTGGTGGGGGTGGCGGCATTAGCAAGGCATCCCCCCACACAACTTGTCGGACATCACCTCTGGATGTATTGGGTGTTCAATTTCAGAATTGAAACTACTAAGAAGCAATTAGAAGTGTTGTTTTCATGTTGCAGCAGGCTGCCATGTAAATAGTTATTTAATAAAATGTTTTATCCTGTTACTTTGCTGGTGTGTTGTATATATTTATAATATTTGCATAGTGTTTGTCGTTATTTTGGGCGGGGTGGGCGGCGGAGCCGAGCTGTCTTGCAGCCATCATGGCGTCGAGTTCGGTTCCTCTCTCTAGTTTCATGTTTTTTCTAACGATTTATATGTTATAGTTTGCTAGCACGATACAGAGGATAGTCCGCATTTTATATATATGTCCTTTTTATTAGGGGGGTCCTCCGGTGGAGTCGGACGATAAACGGTCCAGGTTGAACCAACTACCAACAAACGGGGCAGAGATAGGCATGACAGGTTACAAAGGGGACAAAAGTGTGCACTACCTATCCTTCACTATCTGCAAAAACTAAACAGAGTATTGCGACTTTGTGCTTATTTGTGAACAGAGAATGACCCAAAGAGAACCAATTTTGAACAATCATAGGCTATTGGCAGTGGGCAGGGAGGCCATGACACAGAAAATGGCTGTTACTTACGTGCATGATGTGGCCTAAAAGGGACTAGATGGTGTGGCCACTGTTTCGCGACTTTCACTTTACTTTTAACAATGGCTGTGGTGAACATAAATGAACGCCGCTTATGTATACCTAATTTTAGTCATTTTCCACAAAAAAGCTTTTGATATTTGCTATTAAAAAATCAAAGAAAATCACTGAAAAAACCATAGGTTATAGACCATATATAGTTAAATATCTGAAGTCCATCTCTGCACTCGATGGAGATACAGGTCGTCGATCAGAAGATGTGCTGGCCACCTCTAATGGTAATAGCGTGGCCAGGGCTCTTGTCGTTGCCTCTGCAAATTGCAGAGGGTGCACTTGTTTGACATGCCGCACCATGGTATGTATGGAAAAGGAATATTTTTTTGCTGGATTTCTTCTTGAGAGAACCAAGTCACATATCGTGCAGGTTACTTTTGGTGCATTCACTTTCTTTTGATCTTCAGGATAAGTGAAAAATTGCCAGATGAAAGATTTATTTTTTCTTATTAAAGGTAGTCGATCATTTTGGTCAGATTCGGAAGATGAATGAGATACGGTAGCCATTTCACCAAAGTGTTCCTAAAGATGTAGGACGTTGTTCTCTCTTGAGAGTAGAAAAGATAGTGAGGGAAGTGGGTGGAGTGCTGCGTGTAAATTCCAGAATTGAAACTATTAAGAACCAATTGAAAGTGTTGTTTTCATGTTGCAGCAGGCTGCCATGTAAATAGTTATTTAATAAAACGTTTTACCCTGTTACTTTGCTGGTGTGTTGTATATCTTTATAATATTTGTCGTTATTTTGGGTGGGGTGGGCGGCGGAGCCGAGCTGTCTTGCAGCCATCATGGCGTCGAGCTCGGTTCCTCTCACTAGTTTCATATTTCTCATGAGGGGTTGTTCCTAATTTTTCTATTTTAGCGAGGTCAAAAAAAGATCCCATCAGTGGCCTACTGATTTGGCTCGATTCCTTTTGTTTTTTCTAACGATTTATATGTTATAGTTTGCTAGCACGATACAGCGGCTAGTCCGCATTTTATATATATGTCCTTTTTATTAGGGTTGTCCTCGGTGGAGTCGGACGATCTACCTCTAATAAACGGTCCGGGTTGAACCAACTACCATCCTGATTTTGTATATCTTCTGAGCTGGATTTAAGCACACAATTGTTAAAGTATGAAACGTTTTATATTTCTAAAAAAAATACCAAGGTGTGTACATCCGGTAACGCACGAAAGTTTAAAAAGACATTCGGCTCCATTTACTGAAAAGTTTCCTAAGAATAAAAAAGAAGTCTAGGTACAGTCTCTTTGACGTACTATAAGTTCTTTGAGGGGTGTATGAAGAAATTCAATAAGTGCAAATTGCAAAGTTTTCACGAAATATATAGGCAGGTGCGCGCACTCGGTCGCGCACGAAAGCCTGGAAATGCGATATCCATTTTATTGACAACTGTTGCCGAGAGTGCGCACACCGGGTCGCGCATGAAAGTTTAGTAAGGCTATTTTTATTTACAGACAAATTTTAATGTGTTTAAAAAAAGGCAAGGTACAGACTTTCGAATTCTTTATTGCTTTACAAGGAGTCTCTATGCAACTTGAACAGTGAAGAAAACGGCTTGTTTTCGAAAAAAATATTGCCAGAACTTTATTGACAAAAGTATAGGTTGAATACACAACATTTTTCTGAATTAGCATTTTAAAAACCAATGAAATTCACAGAAAAAACCATAGGTTTTACACACGTTATGGTTAGGAAGTAGCATTTAAAAAACCTATGAAATTCACTGAAAAAACCATAGGTTTGACACATGTTATAGTTAGCTGGAAATTTTACTGATATAAAACCAATGAAATTCCACGTTATAGTTAGTTGGACTCACTATAACTTGCGCGTGCAATGCACTGCTGATGACGTCACATATTACATCACTCATGACATGGTCAGTGACATCACTCATGACATCACTGATGACACCATCCAGTGAATATGTGTCTTTCTGAAAAATAAATATTAGTGAGTAATGTTTAAATATTTAAATATATATATTAGTGTTTCACTTTGTGTATAAGTGGCTACATGTGTTGGTAAGTAGCTACATGCGTATGTATATGGGTTATTAGATGTTTCTCTTAGTATCAGTATGAGTGTCTATATGGTTTGGTGGGTGTATTACTTAGCACATAGATGCATGAGTGACTGACTCTCTGTTTGTATGTGTTTTGAAGACAGCATATGTGCAGGACTGTATGGGTGGATAAGTGTGTATATGTGTTTGTTAGTGAGTGAATGACTGTCTCACTAGTGTCTTTATCAGTAACGACATATGTTTTAATCTAGTATATGTGAATGTTGATGTATATAAGTGAGTATATGTGAGAGTAAGAGATTGTAAGAGTTCCTGTTTAAATAAGTATGTGTTTCTATAAGTGATTGTTTAAGAGAATAAATATGTGTAATTTTCAAAAGAAGTAAGGTGGAAGTGTGTGTATAACTCTATATTCAAATAAATGGATGTTCAATAGTTTATTTGCATGTGTGAGTATGTGTGTGAGTAACTTTTGGATGACAGTCGGTGTGTAACAGGATGTATAGGTGTATCACTTCATATAATGAGTGAGTATATGTATGAGTGACTATATAGAACTGTTGGTGAATGAGTGGATGTGTATATAGATGGTGGAATTACTGAATTACTTGTTGTAACTGATATGGGTATCTCGATTTTTTTTTAAATTTCAGTTTCTATTTTTGAATATGTGTTTCAAGGGTTACATTACACTGAAAGCAGGTCTGTCACTCTGTCACAAGGATGGAGTCATCAGTGATGTCATGAGTGATGTCACTGACCATGTCATGAGTGATGTAATATGTGACGTCATCAGCAGTGCATTGCACTCGCAAGTTATAGTGAGTCCAACTAACTATAACGTGGAATTTCATTGGTTTTATATCAGTAAAATTTCCAGCTAACTATAACATGTGTCAAACCTATGGTTTTTTCAGTGAATATATATATATATACATATTACCTACTGGAGGTCGCCAGTAGGTAGTTATAGTTAGGACCTTGTTTCCATAGGAAATCCTCAACATCTATTCGGATAACCTTTTGCCCTGGTGGATGAATCCTTGCGAATTTCTCAAAGAAGATGGCTCGGTCCGCTGCGCTCCTTCCCTGAAAGTTTGGGGGGGATTCGTCAAGTGGGGGCTGAGATAAAATGGGGTCCCAAAACGTGTTTTCTACATGTTATTTTCCATAGGACGTTTAGACACGGCTATAGCTCCAACGGCTGAATGGATTTGTAAGAAATTTGGCAAAACGGTAGAGTCCGGCTCGCAGATTACGCTTTTTTTAGAATGGTGTAAATCCGTTCAGTAGTTGCTGAGAAAATTAAAGTTGAAGTCAATTATATATCTATACTCGCGCACGGGTGCGCGCACTCAAGCGGATGCGCGTGAGTGGAATTTTTTTTTGCTGTGTGACGTCTGTTAACGTTCGATTCGAAGGAAATCAGGAAGTGTTGACCGCCATTTTGTTACTGCGAGTGAATATATTGTTCATTTCAAAGCGTTGGAACATGGAAAGGGGAGAAGGTAGAGATTGTCTGGCCACGTAGGTTTTCTCAGGGTGTGCATTAAGGCCCTTAAACGCGAAAATATATATATATTTTTTTTTTAAAGTTGCGGGGTGCGCGCACCGGGTCGCGCACACCTAGTTACAAGAGTGTAAAAATGGAGATAAATCAGAAGTTTGAGTGCTTAGATATAAGGTGGCTCTGAAAAGAGCCCTTGTGTTAATTGAGTTTTTTCTGCATTTATAAGTAAGTACCGATGCAGAGTCTCATGTTACAGAGGAAGATTCTGTTTCCCTCATCCGTGAAATGAACACCATCTCTCCTATAGATGCCTTGCATGTTGTAACGCAAGTTGTTGTGGTAAATAGAACCCATGCTATAATCTTTGAGGAAAGCAGAAACAGATTTATTTACATGTTTCCTTGCTTTCTCAATTTGTGCACAATGTTGGTTGGACCAATTCCATTTCTGTCTTTGGCATATATAGAAGATTGGGAAAGACTACTCTAAACTAGATACAATTTAAAAGTATACATGTACTAATGACATACTGTGCATATACTGTATTGACAAAATATTTTATGATATACATCATGTTACATATGGAAAATGTAATAATTTTTGTTCAGCCTCAAAAATGTGTGAATAATACCATGCCATAGGTACTTTTGGTTTAGAGGGATGAGATTTGGATATTGATTCTACCTTGTCAATGATATTATCAAATATGATGCATAATGATCGACACCCGAACGAAAAATTGTTTCCTGAAAGAATTGTTTGTTTCATAACATTTTTCTTCTTCTTATTTGTAACTTTAATAATGTTGTTGTGGGTAAACTGGTGATACTAATGCCGTTTTGACCAGTACAGGAGCAAAGATACAAACGTCTAAACATATGTTGCTTCCAAAATAGACCCACTTCAGATAACATTGCAATGGGCCTCAGTCGCATAAAGATATTAGTTTTAACTGATTACTGCTTCGAGCCCGAAAAATGAATAACTAAGGCCGCCCGGTCCATGAGCAAAAGGCCAGACATCGTAGCCCAATCCAAAATGGCGACCGAGTTTGAAAGACGGCCGAGACACTTTGATCGATATATCAACATAACGCCCCATCTTTTAACATATACCCATAGTGAATATTAAACTAGAATCTGTAATAAACAATACCACATACATAATATAATATAAAGCAAAAATTTGAAATAATATAGTCATACTAAAAAAGAAGTACTTCCGGGTCGTTAATGTCGTTACACTAAATAGAATTCTGAAGAATGATCCACAAGGATACATTTTAGCCAACAATCCTATGTAACTCTTTAGTAATATAACTGTAAAAATGTGAACCAATTTCAGGGTAAACAAAGTAGAGATAGGCTCGCTTTTGAATTTACTTCCGGGTGAACATCATCAGAGTCAGTATATAACTCGAAAAGGAGGGTACGTCAATACTACCCTATGAAGACCCGGACACGGAGGAGCTGGGAGGCCGCTTTACACAAACGAGGTACGTGAATATCGGTAACACGTAGACTATTAGGAAACGCTTTGTGCGTCCCTTATTTGACTATAGTGGGCCAGATCTAGAACCCCGTAAACCGTGTGAGCGTTAGCCGGTATTTAAACTTTGCTTTTTCAATGTGACTTAAACCCGTAATTTTACTAAGGCATCAAAGGAGTACATTTTTACAATTATGCCCGCCATCAAAAACCGACGATGAAAGGTTAAAATAAGGTAGCTTTGTCGTCCATAGTTATTAAGGTTGAAGGGCATAAACAAATTTTAGTATCACTGTGGCAACTAAGTAATTAACAGACCGTTTTTTGCAAACTATAAAGTTACACAATGTTCTAGTACAATGCTACCTGTATAGTAACTAATGCCTTGCAAAATTAATTAAACTGACAGGCTATCAAGAGAGAGATCGTCTCCCTAAATTCATCTTGCGAAATACCCACCGCGGAACCAACAGAATAGACGAAAAGTCTTTCATTTCCGGTGAGTATGAAAGCCAAAATAGAAATAAGGATTGAATGAAAAGAGGGTATTTATTACATAAAAACAACATAATGTTCTGGTTTACCCCCATTAGTGATTAGTGATTCCAATGTGAAGAAGGAATCCGTAACGTCAATTTGGACAAAACCACGTAATTAATAACGGTGGCTCCTCCGTGCCGATATAAGAAAGATAGAAACCTTAAAAAGGTAAAGGCAAAAATAAATAGAAGAATATAAAAGAAATTGCGAATTTATGACTAATTGAACTAAATACAAGCATGATGTTCTTTTACCCTTGCAAAGGCCTTGTGTAGCCTTAAAGATCCTCGACAGACCAAGATAACATTAAAGAAAAGTCTTGTCTTCAATAAAGTCTTCAATCCTAAGGTACTTGAATGATATACAAGTCACATAGTGTTTTGCACACATATAGGTGTGCTAAAAGATTCTAATGTTGTGAGACGGAGGTGCAGATAGTTTTTCTGTGTAATCATGGAGTGGAGATAGTTCAAATGAAGGGGTGTCGTCCTATTCTTTAAATTGTTACTTATGTGTTGATGTACAGAAACAGGCATCTAAAAAAATGTTGTTCTACTTTTAGACTTCGAGTTATTCTAGTCAAAACGTCCTGAAGAAGGTGCAACTATTTTACAACCACCGAAACGCTGCGTCGACCTTTGTTTTTAGACTGCTTTATGGTTATTGAAATCGTTTTTTTATGAAATGTATTGTTTTTAAACCTATGTTTTTAATTTAGAGTGTAACCCTTATAGGGAGGTACCTAAATAAATGGCATTATATTTTTATATATCTTAGTTCATTTTGTTTCTTGTACTTAATTGTGACACCCAGTGGTACTAATGTTAGATGTACTCTGCATAATGCATTCTAATTAAGAATTCGTCCCCCCCTCCTCCTCACACTATACTGTTCTTACACATAGTCAATATATTTGTCTTACTGAATGACCACAGGGTTTCATTATTTTTTCACTGTACTTGCTCCCCTCCCTGTAAATAGAACCAGGGGAACCTTCCAATTATATTTTTGGTAGAAACAAAATGTGCCATTTTCCTGAAAATTTCAGCCAATTCTGTCCACAAACGCCATAACGAAAGTTATTCGACATAGAATTTTCAAAAATCCCATAGGAAAAAAATCCTAACTATATATACCTACTGGCGACCGTCAGTAGGTAATTACCTACTGGCGGTCGCCAGTAGGTATATATAGTTAGGATTTTTTCCCTATGGGATTTTTGAAAATTCTATGTCTAATAACTTTGGCGTTTGTGGACGGAATTGGCTGAAATTTTCAGGAAAATGGCAAATTTTGTTTCTGAGCAGCCCCTGAAAATTTGGGGGGGGGGGTTTGTCAAGGGGGGGCCGAGAAAAAAGGGGGGTCCCAAAACACGTTTTTCCCATTCATTTTTCCATAGGGCGGTTGGCCTCACTTTTAGCTCGAACGGCTGAATGGATTTGCACGAAACTTTGCAAAATTGTAGGGACTGTTAGCCCGATGTGCCTTTGCTAGGTCTCAATATATGTGCTCCAGTGGATTTTGAGAAATTAACGTTCAAAAAAAGATACATATCTGTGACAGCGCTCCGGTTAGCGCTCCGGTTCGCGTACTTGACGCGAAACGGAACTTCGCGAAGCAAAGCTGATTGGCTGTTCGGTGTCTGTCAACATTCTAAACAGTCTGGAGCGGCCGCCATCTTGTCTCTCGGTAGGATCGAGAGACAAGAGGAGGCCAAAACAAAGGGGGAAATTACCATAAGGGGGCATAATAGATCCTCCTTGACCCCCTAGGTTTTATGTGGATGTTTTAAAAGGGCCCCGCAGGGCAAATACATTTTTTTTTTTTTTGCGTGGGAAGCTCCCGGTTCGCGAACCGGGAAGCGTTCTGGGGAGCGTACTATAAGGAAAAAAGAATGATAGACTTTTCAAATACTGTATGTTAATTGATTGTTGGTTTTGTTGATTATTTTTTAATTTCTTTATTTTTTAAGCAATTATTTATTATTGTGATTGTGTTTCATAATTTAATAAACTTTCTAACATTTCACTGTCTGAAATGTCATTATTTTCATTTAACATATTTTCTAACGTCTGAGGGTGTAAAATGTCCTCATTTTGAAGGAGGTCATCTACTGCTTGCACACATTGCAGTAGTTCTTCATCCCAAGTTTCATCCATAAATTCAATATAATTTGCAGGACAATTTGAAATTCAACTTTGTGTTCGCCTTCCATTTTGCCTGAAATTTGGATAAAAAAAATATATATTAGTAGAGATAGGGCACTGTTGGGATTAATTTTAGATAGGCAGTTTTTATCAGTGAATTTATCTTTGGGCAGTGTATAGTATCAGAGTGGAAGTAGGAATATAAAAAAGTGTATGTGATTTAACGTAAGTAAATTCATAATTATACAAGAGAAGCCTAACTCCATCCATAACTATAACAGAGACGTCTATCTAAATCTATAACTACTACAGAGGGATAGTATATAACTATCAGAAAAAGTTTACCATATTAATTTATACTCTTCCCGGGCAGAACAACCATCACTATTTACAATAACGGGATTATCCTAATTCAATCCACAGACAAGAACCTGGAACTACTAGACAACCTGTTCCCCACGTTCAAACAATACCTCGCCAGTCATCAGCCCCCCACTCATAGCACCCGCAGGCCTATCACCCCTGAATCCAGAGCCCCCAATCACAACCCTCCTAACCTAGCTCAACCTCAAAACGACACGCACCTTCCCTCCACCCCCGGCACTTTAGACATTCACCCACCTAATGTAGCTACCTCTCACTCCACATTTACAGACATAGATCCCCCACCCACACATTCCAGCGGCACCCCCTCCCCCCCCCTATAACCTCACCGGGTCAGCCTCTCATACCACACCCATTCCTGTCACCCCTGACACCACAGCCTCAAACCACATTCATTCTAACCTAGCCCAGCCCCAAAACGACTTGCACCTCTCCTTTACTCCCGACACCCTAGGCACTCATCCACCTACCGTAACTACCTCACTCCCGTCGAGCACAGACATAGTTCACTCCCCCTCTTACACCAACCACCCCACCCCTTCCCCTCACACACCAGCCCTCATCCCCTTTCCCACCCTTGACACCACAGCTCCCACCCAAAACGACATGCACCACCCATTTACTCACAGTACCTTAGTCATTCACCCACCTACCGTAGCTACCTCACATCCCTCAAGCACAGACATAGATCTCTACCCCGCTTACAACAATTACGCCACCCCTTCCCCCCGCACACCAGCCCTCATCCCCGTTCCTCTCATCCTCATTCCTCTCACCCCTGATACCACAGCTCCCACCCACAACCCGTCTAACCTCGATCAACATCAGACTGACACACACAAATGCAAACCCCACCCTTTATCCCCCCTATTCTCAGCCCCCACTTCCACCCATTAACCAATCACACAGAACACACCACCTCCATCAACTCAACTCCACCCTTTCAAAAAATACCATCTACAATCCCACTACGTCCCCCAGTCTCACCCCCCACTACCCAACCTCCACCCCCTTCACCACTAATAAACGCCCATCCTCCACCCTACACTCCACGCCTACCACCAATACTCTCATCCACACTACCAACCTCTCCCCTATGTCACCCATGACCGAGCCTCCCATCCCCACCTCCAACACATTTCCCACAGGGGACCACATCACGGCCTCTCTCCTCCAGCTCAAAGAAGACATGGACATCATCAAACAACAACTACTCTGTCTATCACGCTCCAGTCACCCTTCACCCAACACCCTCCACCAGATCAAACAGGACATCCACATCATCAAACAAATACTCAGCACACATCCCAGACACCACTCACACTCCTCCTCCATCATCTCCGCTCCCAACTGGTCCTCCATCCGGGCGGCGAACTCTCGCACTCGACCACCACCGCACTGGACCTCAATCCCTGTTCACAATCGTGAAAACCGCCCCCATCGCTCCTGCAACCCTCTCTCGGACCTAGACACAATCACCCTCCTCCGCTCCTATGACTCAGCTCTCCATAGCAACACACCCGACACTCTCACTGCCATTCCCACGATTCAATCTAATCCCCTTAGACCCCCCACGCTGAACAACAGAATCGCTATCCATAGTAACCTGAGTAAAGTCCCCCTCGCTCTAGAACACCCTTCCACCCTCGACACACCCCGTCTCAAATGCACTCTCCTCAACTGCAGATCAGCCGTTAGACACTCCGCCACTATCGCCGATCTCATCCTAAAATTGGATCTTGACTTAATCATCATGACTGAAACATGGCTAACAGAATCTTCTACACCTATAATGGACATTTTGGTCCCCCCCAACTACCACATCACTAGACTCGACAGGTCTGGCAATAAAAAAGGGGGCGGAATCGCATGTATATACAGGAGCAACTTCTCTGTCTTGAAAGTAACTTCCCCTTCCCTACCCTCCCCAACTTCCTGTGAATATATCTGCCTCGATATTCACAGTGAGGACAAACCGATCTGCACTCTGCACGGCATTTACCACCCACCCGGTGACAACCTTACCTTCTCCCAACAAATCATGGACATGATCTCAGCCAACTCCGGGCGACAACTCACACAAATATACCTTGGTGACTTCAACCTCCACTGGAACGATCATAATGATGCGGTGGTAAAAGGTCTGAAGAATTTCCTTAACGCCCTTGACCTTACTCAAATTTGCAACAGTCCAACACACAAGAAAGGCTCTATCCTCGACCTCATCATCTCCAAAGAGGCCACTATCAAACTTGAATCTATCCAACCCTGTGATTGGTTGGACCATCATACCATCACATTCTTCATCAATAAAAAAGTTAAATTTAACCCCGTTCAACCCGCCAGGCCCAAAGTCTGGAAAAGAGACATGAAAAAACTAATCTCAAACGCTCTGCCCCCCAACAGCTGCAACTTACTACTTCCTCCTGCTGGCGTTAAAGATGTCCAATCCTTGACTGATCACTATCTTAACACTATGACCTCAATAATTAATGAAGTCGCACCCTTGCAACTAAAAAAATCCACCACAAAAATGTCCAATCCCTGGTACGACGGGAGTCTCAATGACGATAGACGCGCCATGCGAATGGCAGAGCGCACCTGGAGATCAGCTCCCTCCGCACTGAACCTAAAAAACCTGAAGGAAAGGAGAAACGCCTACTTCAGGAAAATAAAACGATCAAAATCAGACTTCTTCAGCCGTCAGCTTGACCAAGCCAAAAATCGTCCGAGAAAGCTGTTTGAGCTTATCCGAACACAATCCAAAGAACAACCCCAACATCTCAACACTATGTGCGAAGCTCCCTCCTGCGAGGACTTCGCCTCCTTCTTTAACCAAAAAACTGACAACATAAAGAATGACCTCCTCATAGACGCAAGCCTCTATCCCAAACCCCACCGCATAGCACCCACTACACCAAAAAACAATGCCACCTGGTCAACCTTTCTCACCTACACGGAGGAAGAAATTGGCAAACTGCTCAGCACTCTGAAACCATCCAATCACCTCACGGACCCCCTTCCTGCTAACGCTGTCAAAGTCCTTACCCCGTCGCTTCTTCCACTCTGGACCAAAATCATTAACAGCTCACTTCAACAAGGGATCATTCCCGACTCCCTCAAAGTTGGTCAAGTCACACCTTTGCTAAAGAAACCTACAGCTGACCCCTCTGACCTAAACAACTACCGTCCCATTACCAACATTCCGACTCTTGCCAAACTGCTGGAAAAATGCGCACAAACACCATTAACTAAACACATTACTCAGTTTGATCTCCTCAACTCTCATCAATCAGGCTTCCGAGCAAATCACAGTACTGAAACTGCTATGACTCACATAATCGACGACGCCCTCCAAATCCTAGATCATAACGATACCTGCCTCCTCATCCTCCTTGATCTCTCCTCTGCATTTGACACTGTCAAACATGAGAGCTTACTCGAACTACTAAACACAAGAATGGGCCTATCTGGAACTGTGCTCAAATGGTTCACGTCCTTTTTGCATAACAGGTCGCAGAAATTCAAGAGCAACAACCTGATGTCTGCACCAAGACCTGTATCGCTAGGCGTACCACAAGGATCCTCCCTATCCCCAACTCTGTTCAACCTAGTTATGGAACCTCTCACCACCTTGCTGCAAGAATCCAATGTACACTTCCACATGTATGCTGACGACACTCAACTCTATCTCAAACTACAATTACCCAAAGACATCACGCTCTTGAACTCAACGATCAGAAGCACCTAATCATCTGAAACTCAATGCCCTTAAAACAGAGTTCCTTCTGATCTCACCACCCGTGAAGAGCACTACCGCACAAATGTGGCTTAAAGACCTAACGGCACTCAATGTCCAACCCACCATCGTGGACTCAGCGAAATCTTTGGGCATAACACTTGACACCAATCTCAGCATGCAGGAACACATCAACAAAGCAACTAAGGGAGCGAACTACCAAATCAACACCCTTAGGAAACTTAAACCTTTCCTTCCATCCAAAGACTTCCAAACTGCGGTACAATCGCTAGTCATACCTCGAATAGAATACGGCAGCACCGCCCTCTGCGGTCTCCCCCTAGCCACTACGGCACCCATCAGAGCCTCTCTAAACGCCGCAGCGAGACTTATCACTGGATCAAAAAAACACTCACACATTTCCCCGGACTTCAAATCCCTGAATTGGCTGCCGTTTGAAGCCAGAATACACCTGAAAATCGCTTGTCTGACGCTGTCCACCTGAGCTCACCTAGATACCTCGCTCAGAAGCTGACGATTTCTGGAGGCTCCAGAAACACTAGAGGTACAAATAATCTTTTGCTAAAGCCTAAAAGATTCCGCAAGGAAAAAACCTATAAACGCTCCTTCTCAGGAATGGCTCCCAGGATTTGGAACTCGCTCCCCCCTGAAACCAGGCTCATCACCTCTACCATACTTTTCAAGAAAGAAGTAAAAGCGATCCTCATGGCTAAATACTCTTGAACCACTACTGGAGATAAATTACAAAGACTGGATACTCATCTGTACTACTTGTCGAACCCTTTGTACTGTTATTTCGATTCTGAAATTGACTTATTGATTGTTTTATGTTATCACCTCAATGTACCTTTAACATGATTGATGTATCTGCGTATACATGCTCCCCTCCTCTGTAAAGCGCTCTGATATCTGCGAAGATCTTGTTCGCGCTATATAAAACTTTCAAAATAAATAAATAAATAAATAAATAGTGCACAATATACTTCAGTTTTAAAAATAACAACTTACCTTAACAAAGAAGCTGAAGTGTTTAGTGAAAATTCAATTGAAATGTACAACAAGAAGTAGTAGTCAAAATGGCTGTGTTTCCTTCTCTTCCTTTATATATATTCAGGTATATAACCAATCAAATGTCAGGTAATAAAAGTAGAAAATGAAAGTAACATTTTCATTGGTTGTGAATTCCAACACTTCAGATGTGTTTTGTGAAGTAATTTACCTCAGGGTATTTAGATAGGTCTACAGGCTAAATGGCTAAATGGAATTTCAATCAAATTTGTGAAAATGAAAGGGATTGTTATGTAGTATGAGCTAATCTATATTTGGTGAGAGTGTCTCCAGTCGTTTTTCTGTAAATTACTTTCCCACCTTTTTTATTGGACCGCTTCCCGGGAAGCATCCCGGTTCGCGAACAAGCAGCGTTACGGGAGTCCACCATTTTGTGTTTCGGTCGAATTAAATGTAAATGTAATGTAAATGTAGGTACAAGAAGGAATTAAGATACAAGATGGAGGGCAAATAATGTTCAGAATGTGTAGAAGGGGGCACGGTAGACGTATCTTGACCCCCTAGGTTTTCTGAGGGTGGCTGAGGAGGCCCATATGTGCGGGAAAAAAACATTTTTTAAGAAATTTTGCGCAGTTAGCTTCCGGTTCGCGTACCGGGTAGCGCTCCGGGGAGCGTAGTTTGTTGAAAATTAGAGATAAAAGTTAGAGTAAAATAATAATTGTGAGTGATCAGATGTAGGGTAGCTCTGAGAAGAGCTTTTGGGTTTATGGTACATTTAGGTACTTATAAGTAGGTACCAATGCACAGTCTTAAATTCAAAATGAAAATTCTGTTGCCCTCATCTGAGAAGTGAACTCCATCTCCTCTGTAGATATCTTGCATGCAGTAACGCAAATTATTGTTGTACATGTAGCCCATTCCATGGTCTCTCATGTAAGCTGAAACAGATTTGTTTACATGCTTCCTCGACTTCTCAATTTGTGGACAAAATTGGTTCGACCACCTCCATTTCTGTCTTTGGCATATATTTGAATATACCAAGGCAGTTTGAGGAAAAAGTGCCATTAATTGCTCAAAGGTGTCCTTTAAAAGCATTTCCTGACCTTAACAGGTCAGGTTTTGACAAATGCATAAAGGTTTTCACCAATGGTATCAATTGGTGACATTTTAATCCTCTTTGGCCCAACCACTTAATTTCCACATCTTGTAAATTGAGGTTAGGTAAATTTCTGTTCTCAGCATACCTTTGAGCCCAGTAGATGTAACTATGTCCAACAATCCAGACATAAAACATGGTGAGAGAAGGTTGTGCTGCAGTCAGATGAAGTGTGGTAATGAAAGGGTAGTTGAAACAGTAGGAGTTTGTAAAGAAAAAAAACTGTGGAGTTTCAGTGCTAATGATTCATTAGCAGTGATTGGTGGATTTCCATTTCTGAAAACAGAAAGTTAGGGTGCATGGATGTGTTCTTTGAAAGATGTAATTTGAATGGTCAAGGAAAAAACATTTAATGAAAGATTGCACTGGATACGCAGGTGCACTGAGAGTTCAGAGTTCAATTGAAACATTGTTGTGTGAACTTGCAAACATCAGAGGTCTTTCAGTAGGTGGTTGCTATGCAAAAAAGGCAGAGAGGGCAGAGGGGGAAGGGTTTTGATTTGAAAAAAGTGAGGGAAGAGTTTTGATTGGCTAACATGAGAGATATGTGTAATGAATATCAGCATTTCTGTGCTTTCTATAGCTGCAGCCTCTGGAGTGCATCCTCTTTGTACTGCTGAAGACAATTTGGTGTATTTCTGAGACTGTTTTGAAACTCATAAAGAATTTGCTAAGGTGAGAAAAGATTTATTTAATTTAGATAGAGAATAGTATGATTTAAGGAGAAAATGATGAAGAAAGCTCTGTTTTTAAAATGATGCTTTGTCTCAAGTGATATACAAATAGATTTTGTTTCTTTGAGAAATTTTAATTGCATATTCTGTGTAGAAATCTTGCATGCAGTAACGCAAGTTATTGTTGTACATGGAGCTCATTCCATGGTCTCTCATGTAAGCTGAAACAGAAATGTTGTGTTTAAAAACGATTTTTGAAAACAATTACATTTCTGGATATGTACTGCTAGAGCTTCATAGGTTGTTTGGGCCATATTTATAAGGCATTTGAGTGTCTATGATGTTATTTTTCCCATTTTAATTGAAGAGCTTTCTCCATGGGGCAAGTTTCTTGTACATATGCTCCCACCTGTGCTTGGCAAATTTAGATTTTGATTCTGGGAGTTACATAGCCATGTTAAAAATGACCCAAAAATGGTGCAAGGGCAATCAAAAAACGCTTTCATGTGTCTTAAGGACATTTTAAGTCATTTCCTCTTGAATGTAGGTATACAATTGATTTATATGTTGTGTTTAAAAACGTTTTTTGAAATCAATTACATTTCTGGATATGCACTGCTAGAGCTTCATAGGTTGTTTGGGGCATATTTATAAGGCATTTGAGTGTCTATGATGTTATTTTTCCCATTTAAATTGAAGAGCTTTCTCCATGGGGCAAGTTTCTTGTAAATATGCTCCCACCTGTGCTTGGCAAATTTTGATTTTGATTATGGGAGTTACATAGACATGTTAAAAATGACCCACAAATGGTGCAAGGGCAATCAAAAAACGCTTTCATGTGTCTTAAGGACATTTTAAGTCAATGAGGAAACACAGGTGATGTAATTCTGAAATGAGGAAAAGAAACTCCACATTTTTCAATTACATCACTAGTGTTTCCTAAGTTTATGAATGACATTGTGCAGATGAAATTTAGGTCTGACCACAGATTCAAAAGAGGTCTGCCCTTTGTAAAAGAGTGAAGTGGACATGACTTACTTCATTGGTAGGCCTTCACATGTATTATCTCCTTTGTATTCTTCAACAAGCGAAAATCTCATCTGCAACCGTGAGTAGGCCTCACCTCAAACAAACCTCTGGATAGGCCACACCTTATCGTCATCCTGAATCAATCATTTAAAATGTTAGGGAGAGATTTATGATAGGTGTATGCCTGTTTTGTACCACTGTGCGTCACTTTTGTGACGCAGTGGTGGTGCAAAAGATTTGCTATGTGGCGACATATTTACAACTTGATGCATCTAGGCAGATGTGTCATGCTGTAAAATAACAAGCAGGGTGTTAAGTTTTTGATGACTGTTATTGATTTACTGTTTGGTAATTGTGGTTAATAACATTTTTTATTATATTTTACCACAGATTCAACTGCAGATCATTTCAAAATTTGAAAATGCCAACTAAGAATCGAATTAGAAAGGCTAGAAAACGTCAAAGACAGCAAGTTCAGCTATTACTGCAGCAGTCCTCTCCCAAAAAAACTTGTCAAATCATCAAGAAAGCTCCGGGTAAGACCACAAAATCATTCATAAGAAATATTTGTAGTAAAAAAAGTATTTCTACAGAAAATGTTTCAGTCCAGAAAAAGAGAAGCAATTTAAACGGAAAGAAAAGACCAATCAAAAATGTTACTGTTAGAGCAAGAGATAACTCTGTGCATGATAGTAGAAGGAAACAACAGTTTAGGGACATTCGAAAACGAATGTTCCACAATAGGATAATAGTTAATTTATTAAAAAAATATTAAGAAAGGCCAACAGAAAGTGGCATTTTATAAGAAAAAGAAAAATATAGAGAAAATTATTGATCATGCTTTCGAAATTAAGCGAAAGTTATTTATTTTGGTAATCAATAGAATTAGGAAACTAAACAAGGTAATTTCTGATTTTAAATCAAATAGTAGATGGAAGAGAGTAGTTAATTGAAGTAATTTTTGTGAAGTTTTTTCCGGAGAATGGATGCATAGTTCAAGTTGTGAGGCATTTTTTAATGAGGAGAGTTATTTTCAGGATAATGATTTGGTGCATGCAGTTGACACCAGCGGTCGAGCTTATGAAGTGAGGGATGGTTGTCCAGTTGAAAAAGAAAAACTTGTGACAACAGAGATAGAAGAGGTGTTAGGTAATGAGGTTTTAGAACGACTTCCTAAAGGTCCTGTGTACATTTGGAAGTGTAGTTCTATTTGCAGTGTGCGACAGGATTCCATCAATTTGCTTTGTGATTTTGTACGGACATTTAATAAGAAAAGTTTGAAGCAGTCAGTCAGTCAATTTTCTTTATTCGATTATTGAAAATCATAAAAGAGCAAGCATTGTTACATAACATGGTTACAATACAATTTCATTGAAGCACAAAACAATTTAACAAATCTAAAACATTCAATCAATATTATAAAAACAGATAAGCTGCAGTGCAACATACATAAATATCTAAAAAAGCTAAAAAGAAGGGTTTATTGAGCACAATTCATTTAGGAAAATAGACAAGAGAGGAAATTCATTTGTCAAGGATAAAGTGCCTGTGCCTTGTGCGGTGCTTATTTAGACGTGCACCTGCAACCAAAAAACTAGCCACTGAGAAAGCTACTTTTACATTGGGGAGGAGCTGCAAAAACAACAGGGCTGGTTTAACCTGAATGAAGCCCTGGTGACGTAAAATAGGGAGCAGATAACTTTTCCTAATCTCGGTGTAGTGTCCGCAGAACATAATAAAGTGCATCGTGTCCTGTATCGAGAAGTGGTCACAGTCGCATGGATCGGCATCCTCAGGTCGCGACCAAGATTTGAAGTTACCCAGTACAAAATGAATTAAGTCAAAGCGGAATCTCGTTAAGAGAAAGCGATGATAGGAATTTGTAGTAAAAAGGAGATAAGGTTCCATTCCTGGAGCTAAGGAGAGCATACAATGTTTCCTCACCATAATCTTTTTTAGCTCTACTTCTTCCCTTTCCATGGCATATAAATTTGTCAAGGTGTTTTTGACTGATTTTATATCGCCATAAGTTATCCCCTCTGGGGAAGAGAAGAGCTCCGGACGGCCTGCCAAGGTAAGCTGCATTTTAACGTATCTTAACCAAGGAATGTAGAGGGCTCTATCCAGGGCTAAACAATCTTTTAGGATGGTATGATTTAAAGTAAGCTCCTGGTTGAGCCATGTTTTTATCCAACCAATCACAGGGGCTAGTTTTAATAAATCTGAGATATAGCCCACGCCTAACTCTGTATGTAGTGCGAAGGTCGAAGTTGATTGGGGGACAGAGAGCAAAGATCTCAAAAATTTATTTTCTACAATCTGTATTTTAGCTGGGCTGGTATATCCCCAGATTACCGAGCCATACTGGGCAACTGACAAACACTTGGAATTATAAACTTTAATGATGCTTTCCATGGGGCGGGCACCTAGCTTTTTGGCAAAACCCAGCAGCCCTGCGGCCGCTCTAGCGACAGCGCTGCTTTTGACCAGAAGCTGAGGGCCCCAAGTGCCCCTGTCGTCGAAAGTGACTCCTAAATATGGAAAGGAGGAAACTCTCTTAACCTCCTTTCCTGCACAGGAAAAAGATGGTAACTTTCTTTTCCTTCCTGCGGGTCCAGCGATCATTACATGTGATTTGTCTGTATTAATTTTCATGTCCAAAGATGACATAAAAGCCCCGAAGGATGCAAGAAGTTTGTTTAGCGCAACTCCGGAGCGTGCCAAAAGGACAGCGTCATCCGCGTACAGGAGTACAGGAATCTTTGTCTCCCCTGCACGCGGAATATCGCTGTGGGCTGTTATCATTACTGCCTCTAGGTCATTGATGTATAAAGTGAAGAGGAGGGGAGCAAGTATGCACCCTTGCCTGAACCCCCTCTCTGACTTAAAGTGACAAGTGCATCTTCCTTCCCGAGTAACTCTGACTGAGGTCATAAGGTCCTTGTGTAGCTCAGCCAGGTATTCGACCAAAGGGGGGTCGAGACCCATGGCCAAAAGGATCCTCCACAGCTTTGCCCTGTTGACCAGGTCAAAAGCTGATGACAGGTCCATGAAGGCCATGTATAAAGACCCCTCCTTGCCGATTACATACTTGTTTAAAATTAATTCTAAATTTAGGCACTGATCTAACGTTCCTCTTTTGGATCTAAAACCATATTGTGCATTAGATAAAATACCCTTACTTTCTAAAATAAGGGTCAGTCTTGATAATAGGACTCTACCCATAATTTTTACACTCGAGTCAATGAGAGAAATTGGCCTATAACAAGCCGGATCTGTCCTCTGACCCTTCTTAAAAATTGGCACTATGGTTGAGTTTGCCCAGCTAGAGGGGAAAATAAATTCCCGTGTAGCATTAAAAACATTAGTTAAAATTTTTGAGCTAAAATCAGGGGCACTCTTGAAAAAGTCTGCCGGGACCCCATCTGGACCTGGTGCCTTTTTACAGAGTGTATCGTTGATAGCTTTTTTCACCTCTTCCTGAGTAAAAGGAGAGATGGGATTTGGCGTTAGAGGAAGAGGAAGTACCCGTTCTATAATCGTGTCATTTTGACGATAAATATTACTAAAATGTGTCACCCATTGCTCATCTGGGATGGTACAATCCGCTCTTTGATGGTCTAACCCTACAAAGTACGGGTGATTTATCACTGCCCAAAATTTAGCACTATCTTTCTGTATCTCAGGCAGTAACAGGTTATTCCAAGCTTCATCTTTTATCTCGGATTTCCTCTTTCTAATAGACAAATTATATTTTTTTCTTAGGGATGCTACCAATACTCTGTTTCTAGGTTTGTTTTTTAAGGCTTTAAGTAGAGTTGAATGAGCCTTAGAACAGTTTGTATCGAACCATTTGGGGCCCATTGTCTTATTGGATTTAACCTTCACAGTCAGATCTAAATTGACTTGTTGACAAATAGTGCTAAAGGCCTCAACCAGAGTAGTGCTAGAATTTTTGTTGTCTAAACATATGGCAACTTCACCTTCGACCTTGGCCAGTGTGTCTTGTAAGAAGGTTATAGGGGTAACTTTGTCCCATTTAAGCCTTCGATTTTGATCTCTCAGCACAAGGTCTGTTGCACAAAAATTGTCAGACGTTCTGTTACCCAAAACTCCCTGTGCTAAAACCTCTAAAATCACGGGATTGTGATCGCTAAAAACAGAAATTAAGACTTTACAAACAAATACATCAGATAAGAGTCTAAGAGATACAAAAATGTAATCAATAATTGTGCCTCGGTCCTTGCCCTCATAAGTCGGTAACCGTGAGTCATTTGAACAAGTATAAAATTCATGGAGGTTAAAGGTAGCCAAAAACAGTTCCAGAGCCTTTGAAGCAGAAAATGAAGTTGTTGCAAGAATTAGATCCTTGCAGAGTGAGACAAGTGACAGGTTTGCGTGGTCATTCACTGGCTTGTCTTTCCAGGAGAGTATGCCAGAGTGTTTTTCATCATTTCAGGATGCTAGCAGTGCATCATAATAAAGTGAGGAAATTAGTCAGAATGTTGTATTATGCTGAGAGTCCAGCAATTATGCTTAAACAATTATGTGCTGCTCTTTTGCATGGTTCTGAAATAGATGTCAAGAATATTTGTGAAGAAATTGAGTTTTGTTACTTTGGAAGTAAAGATGAGAATGTTCAAATTGACCCAGAAGTAGAGGGTAATGTTGAAGATAATGTACAGGTTTCCAGTACAGATAATTTTCAGAAGGAAATTGCCACGTTTCAGGTGAAATCAAGTGAGAGGCCTAATTTCACTTGTGTGTGTTGTCGACGCACTTATTATAAGAATCAGACTAAGTTAGTGGATTTATATGCAAAAAGTGAAAGGGAAAATAATAGTGAATGGAAGGATTTCGCAACATACTTGATGGTAGAAAATTGTTTTGATTTGGGATCGGATCAACGTGTGTGTACTTATTGTTTTAACAAATTAAACCAAAACCAGATGCCTGCTAGGGCGGTTCATAATAATCTGGAATTGGTTGAGATTCCTTCTGAATTGAAGGATTTAAATACTTATGAATCTATTTTGATTCAAAGTATCCATCCCTTTCAGGCTATTGTAAGAATGGAGCCAAAGAATGGAAAGTTGCCTCCATCAGATTTACAGAGAGGATTAAAGGGAAGAGTTGTTTATTTGCCTCTAGATTTGAACAAAAACATTAACACAATTGGAGTAGAAAAAGTGGAAGAGGAACCTCTGGTTATCTTAGTTAATGGGGTTCCGACAAAGAATAAGACAATATGGCAAGATTTAGTGGATGTTAGGAAAGTAAAAAAGGCAACATTGTATTTGAAAAAAAATAATAAGTACTATAAGAATGTATATGTTGCAGAAGAGGAAGTAAGTGATGAAGAGGATAGCGATTTGTGTGCTGGCCAAATTGAGAAAGTAGAAGCCTCTAAAAGTGAAGAAATATATGAACATTATAGTGTTCATCCTTTGCATTCCAAGGAAGTCATTGGGAATGCTATTAAGTTGTTTCAAATGAAACAAGCCAAAGGGAGTCCCATTAGTGTTTGGGAGGAAAGTTTGGAAGCTCGGTGTTTCCCACAGCTATTTCCAACAGGTCAAGGAGGAAGATATGATGAGCGACCTCATCAAATTCCTGCTTCTGAATACCGGACTTTACGATTGTATGCAGAAGATCCTAGGCTTCGCCAATGCATTCCCTATTTGTTTAATCTCCTGTTTGAAAGTGATCTGTCTGGACTGTCATATGCAGTGAACCACATCTTGAAAAGTGGTTTACAGATGCGAAACATCTCGGCAAGTCACTTTATGCATAAAGTCAATGTCCAAG
The DNA here is from genome assembly GCF_964263255.1 of Lissotriton vulgaris. Lineage (NCBI taxonomy): Eukaryota > Metazoa > Chordata > Amphibia > Caudata > Salamandridae > Lissotriton > Lissotriton vulgaris. The sequence goes on along the minus strand of NW_028247914.1, from coordinate 226,694 downwards.
ACAGTATTTTGGATTCTCACCTAATTAATCTCATGGCGTGTCAGCGTGGTACTAATGAGTACTGGTACAGTTGTCATGGTGATTTAAAATGTATGCTGAGGAACTTAGGAACTCCAACATGGTTCCTCACTCTGAAATGTGCCGAGTATGGCTGGGAAGACTTGCTTGAATTTCTACGAGAGGCAAATGGAAACATTGAAAACATTGAATTCAAGACACCCGGAGAACTGTGTTCTTTGGATCCAGAGAATGTATGCAGGTACTTCAATCATAGATTTGAAGCTATGATGTCTTTCATCATGAATAAGAAGAATCCACCTCTTGGAGAGGTGTTGGATTTCTTCTGGAGAAAGGAGTACCAAGCAAGAGGTGCTCCTCATATACATATGCTGCTGTGGATCAAGGATGCACCTAAATTTAAAACAGATCCGGATGACTTAGTGATGAGTTTCATAGAACAGTATTCTACATGTGCTGTTCCAAACGCAACGGAGAAGAAAAGCCTAAGAGAACAAGTTCGACGTTTCCAAAGCCATCGTTGTGGAAAGTACTGTCGTCGTAAATTCAGAAACAAGGACAAGTTCTACACCAAATGTCGTTTCAACTTTCCACGACCGGTGATTTCTAAAGGAAGAGTGAACATTTGATGTCTTCTCTGCGACATAATGTGACGAGGAAATCACCCAAAAATACATACAATTTGAAAAGGAACGAAGAGTCCAAGTACATCAACGACTACAACCCAGTGATTTTGTCCATGTGGAATGCTAACATGGATATACAGTTTGTGGCTGACAACTGTATGGCTGTGGCTCGGTATGTGACATCTTACATCACCAAAAAAGAAAAGACAGAATTGAAGGATATGTGGGAGGACATTTCCCATGAAAAGAGCCTCAGTAAGAAGTTGTACAGTTTCAGTCTGAAGATGTTGTCGCATCGAGAAATTGGAGCTTACGAATGTTCTGACCGGTTGTCTTCAGCAAGTCTTTATGCTAAATCCAGGAGTATCGTTTGGGCGAGTCTTGGTCTTGCTGCAACGCGTAATCGAGTTCTGAAACCTGTGCGGGAAATTGAGTATTTGGCGGAAAAGGAGCCAAACAGTACCGACATTTTGAAGACCAACATGTTGGATACATATTATCCAAATCGAAGCAGTCACCTTGAGAATGTTTGTTTGTATGAGGTTCTACAAAATTACATATTCAAGAGGAACTTCAAAGAAGATATTGAGAAAGGAGTGTATGCTGTAATTGGAAGTGAGGGATGTCTGGTCAAGCAAAGAAAATGCCAATTGGTAAACCATCGAAAATTGAGTGGCGAATCTCCAGAAAAAAAGGACTTTTGCAACTTTTCAAGCCTTGGCGTGCAGAAGAGGAACTGCTTGGAGATTTCCTCTGTTACGAAGACTCTTTCACTGCCGCCAAGGAGATCATAGAATGTCCTGCTTTTCCCAAATATTAAGAAATGTTGACTTTGGAAATTGAGCAGGAAGCAATGATTGCAGCCGAGATTGTCAGAGACAGTTCTCAGGACAGTCAGAGTTCTGTTTAATTGAGTCAGGATCCACTAGGAGGACCTATTATCAAAAATGAAGCTGCCACTGCTATGAATGAAGTGGAAAGAGCCATGGCACATGCTCAGGAGGATGCGGTTAACTTAGAAGACTTGGAAAAACAACTCAACGTTGAGCAGAGGAAAATATATGACAAAGTTACCAAGCAAATTGATCATGGATTAAGTCATGAGAAGAAAGAGTGCTCATGTACGTCGTTGAAGCCTGTCCGACTGTACGTGAGTGGAGAAGCGGGAACTGGAAAAAGTTTCCTCATTAAAGCAATTTCTTGTTATTTGCAGGAAAGGACTGAGTCATCGCTGTCTTGTGTTGTTACTGCTCCAACTGGACTGGCAGCACATAACATTAAAGGTATTACTTTGCATCGTCTACTGATGCTGCCAGTGGAGCATGACAACATATTACAATACCACAAGTTATCTGGAGATGCTTGTTGTGAAGTTTCAAGAATCTTGAGGAAAATGAAACTTCTTATCATTGATGAAGTAAGCATGATTTCCAATGTCATGCTTGCCTTTGTGCATTTGAGAATGCAAGAAGTTCTTAAAACTGAGTATGATGTGTTATTTGGTGGCAAACACATCATTGTTTTCGGAGATCTTCTGCAGCTGACACCAGTAAAAGGACAACCTGTGTTCAAAATACTCACGCATGAAGATACCAGGAAGTGCCTAGGGAGCATTGGCAACGTCAATATATGGTTAAACTTCAATTATGCTGAACTGCATGAAAATATGCATCAGGCAAAGGATGAAGATTACAAGAATATTCTACAAGATATTAGAATTGGAAAAGTGACCGAGCATGGGAAAGAAGCTTTACATGCACGATTACTGTCAAATTTATATTCAGAACAAGACGTTGTGCCTGAGAATATTTTTCAGAAAATTACTGAGAAGAAATCCGGAATATGTTTGATGCCAACTCTTGCAGAATGTGCCATCTTCAACAACAAAATGTTGCATTTAGAAAAGCAAGAGATTGTGAAACTGGAAGCTATTGACAGAATAGAGCATATGGGATCAACAATTATTTTGTCTGAGAATTTGAAATCAAAATTGGATTCATTAGATAAGACAATATCTAAAACAGCGGGTTTTGAAAAGACTTTGAATGTGTGTTTAAATTGCCGAATCATTTTGAGAAGGAATGTACATGTTGAAAGAGGTCTGGTAAATGGATCAATGGGTAATGTTGTTGATTTTGAGAAATACAGAAGTAGAGATGGAATTGAATTTTTAAAAATTAAATTTGATGGCATTGAGGAAGTACAGCTAATTGGTCGTTGTTCTGCTAGGTTTTTGCTTGCTAAAGACTTATATGTTCGCCGTAAGCAGTTTCCTGTTTGCTTGGCATATGCGGTGACAATCCATAAATCGCAAGGTTTAAGTGTAGACACTGCTTTGGTGAATATTGGCAGTTCTGTGTTCAAGGAGGGTATGGCCTATGTGGCATTGTCACGAGTTAGAACGTTATCGGGATTGTACTTGATTGACTGTGATGTCACAAACATTTGTGCGGATCTAGATTGTGTTAAGGAATACAATAGGTTAAGAAGAGAGTATGCGCCACATTTGCCTCAATATCCTTTGTTTGAGAAACGTGTGGTAGGCCGGAAACGAAGAAATATCAGTAATAGTAGGGAGGTTGTAGGAAAAAGACCAAAAGTCGATGAACCGAAAATTGTAAGCAGAAAGAAAACGGATTCTGTTGAAGATGTTGTCGGTTTTCAATTTGAAAACAGTTCTGGTGTCAACTGCTATGCTAATGTAGTTGTTAATGTTGTATTTTCACTAGATACTTTAAAAGAACATATTGTGATCAATTCGGAACAAAGTTTATGCTGTTTGTTGAATTCTGTGTTAGAGAAATGTAGCACTGATAGAACAAAAGTAGAAAGTGTGTCTGAAGTTCGTTATCTGTTAGACGAATGTTCAGGTCAAACAGACTTCTCTGAAAATATTCAGCAGGATTGTCAGGAGTTTTTAATGTATATGCTTGATGTATTGCAAGATGAGGGTGTAGATGTAGATCACCTGTTTGGGCTTTCTTATCAATGGCAGCATGACTGCGAGAACTGTAGGGTATCAAGTACTACTAGTGTAGACTCAGAAAGATTTATATATTTAACTTTGCCAGACAGTAAATCAGTGTCCTTTAATAAGCTAGTAAAAGCAGCTGATCACAACATGGAGTGTAGCCAATGTAAATCTGAAATGATGTCAACATTATTTATACGAAGATATGGCCAGTATGTCATTTTAATGTTCCAACGATGTAGGCCTGATGGAACAAAATTGACAACTTTAATAAAAAATGTTGTTGCTTCGCAGTTGTCAATATCAGGAAGGAATTTTGTAACTGCACAGCTTATGTAAAGTCTAGAAACGGCTGGTCATTCTGCAACGATTCTGTTATAACTTTAAAAAAAAATTGCCGTATGACCTTAAAAATTCTTACCAAAATTTTAGGGAAAGAATCTCGGGATGTGCTCTGAGGAATTTCAAGAGGTTCATGGAGTAGAGGGAATGTAAGTCTGCAATGCTGTCTAGATTATTGGTCCAAAATTTTGATTATAATGTCATTTTAAAAATCCAACTATATAAACCTGATGCAAGTAATTCTGCTTCATAGTAAGCAGTATCAGTGTCATAGGAAAAGTAGAACATGAGTGAGCAAGAAGGGTAAGATATTAGTAGTCCAGGATTGTGAAAGTAATCTTAAACGTTTTCTTTCTGAAAGTTGCGAAAATAGAAAATGACGGGATTTGATTACAAGAATTCCAAGAGTTGTAAATCGCTCTAACATGATTTGGCCATGTGGAAACATGTGGTAGAATGTGAGTCCTTTATCGTATGTAACATATTTTTCAAAACGATGGAGGTTTTCTTTCAGAAAGTGGCGGGCTGAAAATATTAATAGCACAACAGCGTTTAAGCTATTCATAGGACATCCTTCGACGTCATGGAAAGTAAGTTAATTTTAAGGAGTTTTGAATTCATATTTCTTATGTTGTATGGGTTTTTTAAACACAATCATTTAGATTGTGGTTTTTTTTCCCCGCTGTTACATGATGAATACCTTCAAGTCACTGATTCTAGTGAAATTTGATACATTCTGAGAACAGCAAAAATAAACCATTTAACATGTATAATTAATTCTCTACTTTTTGTACTTATGATATACATTTAGAAATGTGAGGTAGATATGGAGAAACTGAGGCTACTGTAAGTGTCAAAGTTAATGCATACAGTGCTGCACTTCTGGGTACTGTTTTTTTTTTAAACCTGAATAGGCCTCACCTCAAACAAATCTCTGGAAAGGATACATCTTATTTGCATCCTGAAACAATCATTTAAAATGTTATAGACAATTTTATGATGGCTTTACATCTCTTTTGCGCTGCCATTGCATCACTATTGTGAGACATCAGCAGTGCAAAAGATGCACCATGTTCCAAAATAGGCCTCACTTCATCAGCATCAAGATACTGTTTGTTTAAAATATATATCTTTAGGACTGTGTAGGGGACGTAGAGAAGCAGAGGCTTCTGTAAATGTCAAAGTTGTTGAAAAACTGTTTGTTCTTGAACCTTTTCCCTTGTCTTTTCTAATTTTTAAATACATGTTTTAATATTTTTGAAATGTTTGTTCTCTCTTTCACAGATTGAAAGTATGAAAAAAGAATTGAAAAAGTTAACAAGAATTATAAGGTAAATGTTTTCTACTCTTTTCGTTACATTTCAATCACATTCACCTACTATAGGGCTTCAGACTATAGAGCTTTAAACAAAGATTATTTAAATGTGCAAATTTGGAGCTGTGCCCGTGGGTTTTGGTTCAATACACAAGTGCATTGACCTAAAATGCGTGTGCACATTACCAAATCGCCGTCTGTTTCCTCAGGCGTACTCCTCCCACACCTTTGAAGTGAAGTTTAGCTTCACTATAAACGCCCCGGCTGCTTTACATCCTCATTCTACTGTCCCCGCTCTGTCCCCTCCCCTGTCTGCCGTGTGCATTTCTCCTCCCCCCCTCACAGTAACGTCACTCACACACGCAATGCCATTCACACACGCCACGCCATTCACACACGCAACGCCACTCACACACACAACGCCAGTCACACACACAACGTCACTCACACACACAACGCCATTCACACACGCAATTCATCCACGCAATGCCACTAATCCACGCAATGCCACTCATCCACGCAACACCAATAATCCTCACAACGCCAATTATCCACGCAATGCCTCTCATCCACACAACGCCACTCATCCATTTGCAAAACCAAAAGAACAAACTCTTCTATTGTGAAACCTATTGCATTTTCAATGCTTGATTCTTTCACTTCCTTATGTATTTTGTTTTCCACAATTATATCCTCGTCCTTCTTTTCTTAGGTAAATAAATCTATTAAACACCATTTCTGGTTTAGTCCCTATAGCTGTCTTTCTTTTAACATTACTCTCTGTTTTCTTCCCTTGAACTTACTCCTTTATTTATTTTTTTTTAAAATTGGGGTTAGCTCCCGGTTTGCGAACCGGCAAGCGAACCGGAAAGCGAACTAAAAAAAAACAGCTTGCCAGAGTGTTACACTTTCTAGCAATTTTTGTAAAAAGGGGAGGTAGTTCTGAAAAGAACTTTTTTTTATGTTTTTGTTGTTTTATATATTTTTTTTCTTTTTTGAACATTATGTTTTTTTTGTATTTTTTGAACACTTTTTTGTTTTTTTTGTTTTTTTTCAAAGGGAAAGAACAAAAAGAGGCATTGAAAAAGGGTCAACAGGAGCAAAAAAAAAAATTATTGCTTGGGGCGTTTAGAGCATCGGTGTTTCTCCAATGCTAAATTAATTAATTTCAGACTCATACTTGCGCATGAAATTAAAGTGCCACAATATAAGCAAGTAAGCTTCATATGGACAATTTTTTTTGGAATATTTGGCACTGTTTCGCTTGCCTCTGCAACTGTGAGAGAAATATCAGCAGATGTTCTGGCCACCGAAGTTGGGGGGTTCTCTTGTAGGTCACGCATCTCTGCCCGGCTATAATTTAATGGATGCCACCTCTGCATATGTCGGTGCATCGTGTAGTTTCCATAGCTGTACTTTTTTTCAGTGCCCCTGGATAATTAATCTTGGCATATAAGGCACGTAGCATAGCGTGCATTAACTTTTTTCTCTCCTGGTGGAATAGAAAAAAACTGCCAGATAAAACTATTTTTGTGATGAGATACCCGGGGTAACTCTTTGACAAATCGTGGTGCCTCTTCTTCCTCTCCCTCTTCTGGATCCTCTTCCTCCTCTGGGTTTCCAAGGAACTGTGAAGGTGGTCCTCTCTTCCTATGAGGAGATGGTGGTGGTGGTGGTGGGGGTGCACAAGCTGAAGCTACTACTGAAGCCATTTTTTAAACAGAGCAAAATAGGTCTTCCTTTTTCAAAGTTGAAAGTCAGAGTGAGAAAAAAGGTGGGGGCTTTCATCATTTGGGAAAAAAATAGCTCTAAACCAATGAAAAGTGTTATTTTTAGGTCACATGACCTAGTCTTACATCATTAGGAAACAAAAAGTGAAATGAACCAATAAAAAGTTTTATAAACAAGTCACATGACCTGTTCCGCTCACGTTACGCGCTGCGCGCCGCGCCCCGGATCGCTTCCGGTTCGCGGTCCGGAGCACTTCCGGGAGCGCTAACGCGGCGTGTCATAAGACGCATTACGCGACAACGTGATATGTCACGCTTCCGCGATGCGTCACGATGTTGATTTCTGATGCGGTAGTTGCGCAAACGGAACGTTTACCGGTTAGCGGACCGGTTCGCGGCATCAAATTGAGCTAACGGAAAGCTTCCCGGTTCGCGAACCAGGAGCGAACCAAAAAAATATTTTTAAAAAAATGAATCATAAACATATAAAATATAATTTGGGATTTAAAGAAAAAGACATTTTACAGCTACAGATACTAGCTTTTAAAAAACCATTGAAATTCACTGAAAAAACCATAAGTTATAGACCATATATAGTTAGGAATTAGCATTTACAAAACCATATTTTACTCACACAAAACAATTGAAATTTCATATATAGTTAGTTGCCCTAACTATATATCGCGCACCCGCAATCCACTGCTGATGATGTCACATATTACATCATTCATGACATGGTCAGTGACATCACTGATGACATCACTGATGACATCTCAAATGACATCACTGATGACATCACTGATGACATCTCATTTGACATTACTGATCACATCACTGATGACATCATTCATGTGATAATATGATGAACCTCTTCAGACTCTAATATAACCTTAGATACACTCAGTGTAAACAGACACTCACAGACTGTCACTCATCCATGGAGTTATTCACACACCTAGTCAATCATGCAAAGAATCAATCACACCTCCATTTCCTCAACTATACAGTTATACACACCTTACTTATTCAAACATATACTAACACATATTTACTCTCTTATACAATCCCTGATACAAGCTCACAATGATATATACATTATGCACAGTTATTTATATATGTCAACTCTCACATGTACTGTGTTTTACATATGTACTTACTTTGACATGTAGCACTGAGATATCCATTCACTCACCAATACACTCATGCACACAGTCAACCGCCCATACAGCTGTTTCCACATGCACTTTTGAACCGATACATCTAGTGAATCAACTGCTCACACATCTATGCACAGAGTCATACACCTCCCAGCCACCCACACACACATCCAGTCTCCCATACAAATACTTGGGCAACCAACCAATAACCCATATAGTTACTCAAATAGCTCCTGATCAACACATGCAGCAGTTTACAGAACAACAGACATAATTATGTACAAATTAAGACAGTTTAGTCACTAACTCATGCCCTCAGTGAGACACATTTAATCACTCACTCATACAGTCAGTCATGCACCTACTAAATCCTTCATCCAGACACTTATACATCCACTCATTCTTCAATATGTAAGACATATTTTAACTTTACAGAAACACACAGTCACTGGATGTTGTCATCAGTGATGTCATCAGTGATGTCATTTGAGATGTCATCAGTGATGTCATCAGTGATGTCATTTGAGATGTCATCAGTGATGTCATTTGAGATGATATCAGTGATGTCATTTGAGATGTCATCAGTGATGTCATCAGTGATGTCACTGACCATGTCATGAATGATGTAATATGTGACATCATCAGCAGTGGATTGCGGGTGCGCGATATATAGTTAGGGCAACTAACTATATATGAAATTTCAATGGTTTTGTGTGAGTAAAATATGGTTTTGTAAATGCTAATTCCTAACTATATATGGTCTATAACCTATGGTTTTTTCAGTGAATATATATATATATATACATATTACCTACTGGCGGTCGCCAGTAGGTAGTTATAGTTAGGACCTAGTTTACATAGGAAATCCTCAACATTCTATTCGGATTAACTTTTGCCCTGGTGGATGAATCTTTGCGAATTTCTCAAAGAAGATGGCTCGGTCCGCTGCGCTCCTTCCCTGAAAGCTTTTTTGGAATGGTATAAATCCGTTCAGTAGTTGCTGAGAAAATTAAAGTTGAAGTCAATTATATATCTATGCGCGCGCACGGGTGCGCCCACTCAAGCGGCTGCGCATGAGTGGAATTTTTTTTTGCTGTGTGACGTCTGTTTACGTTCGATTCGAAGGAAATCAGGACGTGTTGACCACCATTTTGTTACTGCGAGTGAATATATTGTTCATTTCAAAGCATTGGAACATGGAAAGGGGAGAAGGTAGAGATTGTCTGCTCGCGTAGGTTTTCTCAGGGTGTGCAGTAAGGCCCTTAAACTCAAAAATATATATATATATATATTTTTTAAAGTTGCGGGTGCGCGCGCCGGGTCGCGCACACCTATTTACAAGAGTGTGAAAATGGAGATAAATCAGAAGTTTGAGTGCTTAGATATAAGGTGGCTCTGAAAAGAGCCCTTGTGTTAATTGAGTTTTTTCTGCATTTATAAGTAAGTACCGATGCAGAGTCTCATTTTACAGAGGAAGATTCTGTTACCTTCATCCGTGAAATCAACACCATCTCTCCTATAGATGCCTTGCATGTTGTAACGCAAGTTGTTGTGGTAAATAGAACCCATGCTATAATCTTTGAGGAAAGCAGAAACAGAATTATTTACATGTTTCCTTGCTTTCTCAATTTGTGCACAATGTTGATTGGACCAATTCCATTTCTGTCTTTTGCATATATTGGAATATACCAAGGCAGTTCGAGGAAAAAGTGTCATCAATTGTCGAAAGGTGTCTTTTAGAAGCATTTCCAGACCTACCCCAGTCAATGTGCCTAGATCGTTCCCACCACAGTGCACAATTATAAGGTCTGGTTCTGGGAGATGCATAAAATTTTTCACCAATGGTTTCAATTATAAACATCTCAATCCTCTTTGGCCAATCCACGTTATCTGCACATTTGGTAAATCAAGGTTGGAAATTCATCTGTTTGCTGCATATTTTCCACTCCAGTGAATATAACTGTGTCCTAAAAGCCAAACCTTAATTTTCAAGGCAGATGCACTCGTACTCCGATGGATTCTGGAAGTGGAATGGTAGTTAGAAGCTGAAAGTCAGGATAAAAAAATGGATGAGGCTTGGTGTGGTTGAAAAAATAAAAATGATTGGTTGATTGTAATACCTCAAGTTTGAAGACTACGTTGCATGTTAATATTTATGTAAAACGAAAAGTACAATTGGGTGTGAAAAAATGACATGTAACAGAGCGGTGGATAGGCAGGTGTTTCTGGAGGGAAAACAGTCTTCTTAGTTTGCTGTAGAACGTTGAGATATGAACTTTTGACCCGTGCCTTCAGCCAGGTGCAGAATGAGGTGTTACCATGGAAACAGCCAGAGATGGCAGTGGGTGATGGGTGACTTTTATGTGACATTAAAAATATTGTGAGGGAGAACCAACTGAAATGTAAATTTGATTTCAAAATTTTGCGGGAAGAAATATGATTGGTTGAAGAGACATATATGAGTCTGTATTGACAGGATATCTGTGCCATTGAATTTTGGTTGCAGTGATAGAAGCATTATTGAGAGTTCCGTCAAACGAATATCTGTTTTGTGACTGTCACTGTTCTACATCGTACAAAGCATTGGTAAAGGTAAGTCTGTAACTGTTTATTTTGTCATGTACCGTAAAATGTGGTTTAGTCACAAACATTGATTGATTTTCCTCACAGTCTCTAAATGGTGTTCAGTCATGTTCTTATGTAATCTTTTAATGTTAGTTTTTTAAATTCACTGTGAGTCAGAGACGAAACTGGAACGAAATTTTGGGGGGGGCAAATTAAAAAAAAATTGTTAGGCGAACTTGAAGGTTTAATTCGTTGGCAGAGTAAAGGTGCAGGGGCTTTTAGGAGGGGTAAAATAACTGCAAGGCCTATTTAACACTCAAATGGATGTTTATAGAGCGGTGTGTGTACCTAGAATATATATGTTACCTTAGGCTGCTACAACAGACGGGAGGGGGGTGGGGGCCTGAAGTCCTGTGAATTTAATGGGGGTTGCGTGCCTTTTCTTCACATTCTTTCAAGTGTAAATTATAGTTTTGTATATAATTTTGGTGAACAGCAAAAAATGGAGTATAAAATATGTTTAATATAGAGAGTAATCATTTGTGTGATTTTGAAGCGTTTACATATAATGAGAGAAGATGATTTTGAAGTGAAAAAATGGTATTAGCAGAGATACAGATAATGCAGATAGAGAGAGAAATGGTACATTACATGTGATACCGTCGTCAAAAAGTGGTAATGCTTAATCAATTCCTAAACTCTCTGTCAGACGACAAAATTACAGTGTGGTTTGTGACCGAGGGCTGCACTGGTGGGGGTGGGGTGAGAGGGTGAGGGGGCCCAGTAAAATAAAATGAAAAGTTGTGACCATGAGGTTGTACACAGGTTCGTGTAGCACAAATGTGAAACCGTCGACAAAAAGTGGTAATGATTAAGGTATTCATAAACTTTCTGTCAGACGACAAAATTACAGTGTGGTTTGTGGCCGCGGCCTGCATTGGTGGGGGTAGGGTGACAGGGGGAGGTGGTTGAGTAAAATAAAATGAAAAGTTGGTACATTACATGGGATACTGTCGTCAAAAAGTGCTAATGCTTAATGAATTCCTAAACTTTCTGTCAGACGACAAAATTACAGTGTGGTTTGTGGCCGTGGCCTGCACTGGTGGGGGTGGGTGAGAGGGGAGGTGGTCGATTAAAATAAAAGGAAAAATTCTGGCCATGAGGTTGTACACAGGTTCGTGTAGTAGAAATGTGAAATCGTCAACAAAAAGTGGTAATGATTAAGGTATTCATAAACTTTCTGTCAGACGACAAAATTACAGTGTGGTTTGTGGCCGCGGTCTACACTTGTGGGGGTGGGGTGGGGTGAGAGGGGGAGGTGGTCGAGTAAAATAAAATGAAAAGTTGTGACCAAGAGGTTGTACATAGGTTCGTGTAGTAGAAATGTGAAATCGTCAACAAAAAGTGGGGATACTATTTTGCCTTGTAGCTGTTGCCGACTGCTGCTGAGGGTCGAGGATTTCGTTGTACCCCTTCTTCAAACTCCACAACTTGCGGAACCCGCTTCGCGGGTCCGGCTGCGCACCTGAGCCACAGGGGAGGCCGATTGCTGCTGCGTGGTTGGTCCAGGGCTGCGAGCGTGCGGGGCAGGACTTCGAATCCCAGAAGCCCCTGCACACCGCGCCTCTAGTCACCTGGCCGCTCTCCCTGGCGAACACGCCCGCCTGCAATCTTGAAAAGGCTCGCGAGGACTGACCGTCGTGGGATACTATTTTGCCTTGTAGCTGTTGCCGACTGCTGCTGAGGGTCGAGGATTTCGTTGTACCCCTTCTTCAAACTCCACAACTTGCGTAACCCGCTTTGCGGGTCCCGCTGCGCACCTGAGCCACAGGGGAGGCCGATTGCTGCTGCGTGGTTGGTCCAGGGCTGCGAGCGTGCGGGGCAGGACTTCGAATCCCAGAAGCCCCTGCACACCGCGCCTCTAGTCACCTGGCCGCTCTCCCTGGCCAACACGCCCCGCCTGCAATCTTGAAAAGGCTCGCGAGGACTGACCGTCGTGGGATACTATTTTGCCTTGTAGCTGTTGCCGACTGCTGCTGAGGGTCGAGGATTTTGTTGTACCCCTTCTTCAAACTCCACAACTTGCGGAACCCGCTTCGCGGGTCCCGCTGCGCACCTGAGCCACAGGGGAGGCCGATTGCTGCTGCGTGGTTGGTCCAGGGCTGCGAGCGTGCGGGGCAGGACTTCGAATCCCAGAAGCCCCTGCACACCGCGCCTCTAGTCACCTGGCCGCTCTCCCTGGCCAACACGCCCCGCCTGCAATCTTGAAAAGGCTCGCGAGGACTGACCGTCGTGGGATACTATTTTGCCTTGTAGCTGTTGCCGACTGCTGCTGAGGGTCGAGGATTTCGTTGTACCCCTTCTTCAAACTCCACAACTTGCGGAACCCGCTTCGCGGGTCCCGCTGCGCACCTGAGCCACAGGGGAGGCCGATTGCTGCTGCGTGGTTGGTCCAGGGCTGCGAGCGTGCGGGGCAGGACTTCGAATCCCAGAAGCCCCTGCACACCGCGCCTCTAGTCACCTGGCCGCTCTCCCTGGCCAACACGCCCCGCCTGCAATCTTGAAAAGGCTCGCGAGGACTGACCGTCGTGGGATACTATTTTGCCTTGTAGCTGTTGCCGACTGCTGCTGAGGGTCGAGGATTTCGTTGTACCCCTTCTTCAAACTCCACAACTTGCGGAACCCGCTTCGCGGGTCCCGCTGCGCACCTGAGCCACAGGGGAGGCCGATTGCTGCTGCGTGGTTGGTCCAGGGCTGCGAGCGTGCGGGGCAGGACTTCGAATCCCAGAAGCCCCTGCACACCGCGCCTCTAGTCACCTGGCCGCTCTCCCTGGCCAACACGCCCCACCTGCAATCTTGAAAAGGCTCGCGAGGACTGACCGTCGTGGGATACTATTTTGCCTTGTAGCTGTTGCCGACTGCTGCTGAGGGTCGAGGATTTCGTTGTACCCCTTCTTCAAACTCCACAACTGGCGGAACCCGCTTCGCGGGTCCCGCTGCGCACCTGAGCCACAGGGGAGGCCGATTGCTGCTGCGTGGTTGGTCCAGGGCTGCGAGCGTGCGGGGCAGGACTTCGAATCCCAGAAGCCCCTGCACACCGCGCCTCTAGTCACCTGGCCGCTCTCCCTTGCCAACACGCCCCGCCTGCAATCTTACGGACCACCTACTTAAGGGAAAGTCAGTACCCGCTAAGCGGGAGTGTGCGGGAGCGTCCCGGGAGAAGCCCGGGACAAGGGCGGGACCGTCTGTGGCCGTCAGTGGACTGCAGTGGACGGGCGGGCCACGCCTCTAACATCCTCCCCAAAGGTGAGCTCTTATTTCGGATTTCAAAATGGGCGACAGTGAGAACATTGATGTAGAAAACAAGGTTGCTGACACTTCTGTCTCCCTTATTACTTCCTTTGAGTCAATGATAGACTCTGCTTTTAACGAAATAGTGGAGACTGAGAGAAGGTTTTCTATGGGTTCTTTTTCAACTAATAACAAAATGACTCTTACAAATAGCTCTAGCTGTACCAACGGAGAGGCACACATAAACCCAGAAATAATTGTGGTAAAACCATCACACCCCTTTGTTGACGTGCCCACTATTCTGGATGATGAAAACACTGTCACTTACACAGCACAAGTTTCCGCCTCTACAACATCAGTGGTAGTAACGCCAAAGTCAACATTGACAGTGACACCCCCGGTATCCCCTCAGATAGAGAGCGTTCCTACAATTGTAACTGCCTCGCAGGATGATGTCATTAATGTGGACATCATTGACTCTAGTAGTAACAAGCCGGGCAGGGAGAAACGCAAAAGAGGCACGTCCAAGCAAAGTGCAAACAAAAGAAAACAGCCTGTATTCCACAAAAACCAACCAACACCTCAGAGTCTGTGGAATAAAAATAAACTTTCGGGGGCACACATTGTCCTGACATAGGATAAAGAGGATAAAGACCCCGCAGACATGGATAGTATTTCCGATGTATCCATTACTAACCCATGTGGGAACTCTAAAACTACATGGACCCAAACTACATTAATGGGTGATAATTATAATCTATCTAGACAGAACGGAAATATGATAGAAACCATAGTTGATACTATTTTTAACCGGATTGAAAAACAAATGATCAGCCAGTTTAATAATGTTTTTAAAAGACTTGATAGATTGGATAACCTGGTTAAAACTGGTGAAACAAAAAGGAAAGGGTCAATCATCTTGGACCAAGTTAGAGCAGATCGCCTTTTGAAGGAACTGGAAACTGCAAACAATATATTGTCATCAAAGAAACAGGTTAACACCAGTACCTTGGGCGGGGCACTGAGCAATCTCGCTTCTGCTTCCCCATCCACGGAACAATCAATAGCTAAACCCACATCCACCAAAAAGGGGCCAGCTATGAGTAAGGCTAATACATCTACAAAACCAACCCCTATACCTGCTCCTAGGAAAGTTGTCATTCCATCCACTTCCAACACCTCTGTTCCAAGCAACAATAATGGTCCAACCAATCCAAGCGCAGCTCCAAAACAGACCGCCGCAAATAACAACGTGGGAAATGGCCCCCAAGGGTCTACTAAATCTTTCAAATACCAAGGACCAGCCTTACACCTGCCACCGGATGCTTGTCCTTTTGTATTGGTGCTAGCAGGTGTTCCGCCATTGAGGGAGGATCAGGGGGAATCGTGGGTACAATTGCAGAATAAGAGCATAGACTGGCTAACCAAACACAAAGGTGTTGGTTTTGACATCACAAGAGACATCATATCTGCACGTAGGGTATCGTGGGTTGGCCCTCTACTCAAGGACAAGGAAGGTGACTGCATAGTTCTCAACTTTAATAATCCAGGGACAGTAAGAAACCTCTTTAACAGAAATTGCAACTATTCAACCATCCCAACTGTTGCAACTATGTTACCCTTGAGTTATTTCTACAGACAACCGGCCATACAACCTCGCCCACCGCCGATGCAATTCCCAGTGCCATTAATGCATCCGCAACCACCATCATTTATGCATTTTCAACCACCACCCATGCATTTTCGCCCACCACCTATGCAATTTCACCAACCTTATTTCCCATTACAAATGTGCAATAGATATGCACCTCTTTCGGATCTGGACATGCAAGACTGACCACCTTCGACTACCTTTGTCGACCCTTCTCCGGTATCCGAACCCCCGACTGTCCCAGAAATCCCGCCTCAAAGCACCCTGAATAAACCACCTCAGACTCTTGCTCATTTGCCTCTGGACTCAGTACTATCTCTTGTTAGCTGGAATATAGCAGGCTTAAATTCTAAACTGAAAATCTCAGAGTGGTTAAAGTGGGTTGATAATAATTGTGATATATTGTTGCTACAAGAAACATGGAGTACAACGTCACCAACAATTGAGGGCTTCTGCTGTCACAATCTCAAGGCTTTGCCGTCTCCCATGGGTCGACCTAGTGGGGGACTATCCATTTGGTCCAAAATAAAACGTGGGGTGCATACTAAGTTGATCCCAACACCGGGTATCTGCTGTTTTATGGCTATTAAGTACATTAACAGACTGAAATGATGTATTATTAATTTTTATAATAATGATTTTGTTAGCCGCCCTAATGGCAATTTCACACTATTGTTTAATTTTATAGATGAAATTATGGGGGGACAAAAGTATGGATCCTTCGATGGTATCTGCATCGGAGGGGATTTTAATGCACACATGTATCGCCATAGCCAACATGTAAGAATGGGGTAGAATTGAAAGGTTTTATAGCTTCCCTTGACTTAGTTAATGCTATGGAATTCGCAGGTACAAGTACAAATAATGTAACAACCCCCACTTTCATAGGTCAGGGCTGTGCTTCTACGATTGATTATATTTTCACATGCCCTGAGTTAAGTGAAATAATTTTAAAAGCTGAAGTCGTCTTTTCCGCGTATAGTGATCACTATCCTCTTAGAATTAACATACACAATCCCCAGACCTCAAGAGTTGCAGAGAAACCAGATGCAGGTCCTCAAAATCTAGCATTATCAACCGATAGATTGAGACTTGTATGGAAGGGAGCTGATAATAAAGGAATACTTTCCAGAGTAATCAAAAAATACCCCGAGACAGTTGAGACCTGCCTGTCTTATATAAGTCCCAGTAATGAGGTGGTTGGCGCTTTTGGTGATCTATGCAGGGCAATTAAAATTGAATCCTCTAAACCTGCCAGGCAGAACATCTCCCAGGGACCCCGTTGGTTCGATACTTCTTGCTCTAGGGCCAACAGGGATTTGAGGGCCGCACTTAATACCAGCCCGAGGGACCCTCAACTTGTAAGAGCATTAAGATCACAATATAAAAGGGTTTTACGAATTAGATCTGAAGCCCTAGTAATCAATCACTGGGAATCACTTACGCGCACCGCCAAACTGAAGGACTCAATGGGCTTCTGGAAAGAAGTCAAGTCGTTAAGATCTTTTGGTTCCAACTTCAACCAAATTAATAGTAATATAACTGGCGAGGCGTGGGTAGAGCATTTCTCCCAAATATATGCCATATCAGCCACCCCTCCAGATACTGTCTCTCCATCCCTTAGCGATGAACCCTTGACCTTTTCACTACTTGAGGTCGAGGATGCTATCATTGACAGTGCTAGCAATAAAGCCCCAGGACCTGATGGTCTTTCAATCGACCAGATAAAATCAGAAATTAACTTCTGGGCCCCTCTTTTATGCAACCTATTTAATAACCTAAATGACAGCTCAATTCCCGAATCCTGGTCGAACAGTGTCATTGTGCCCATATTCAAAAAAGGCGATAGGTCGGATCCCGCCTGCTATCGCCCGATCTCACTGATCGACAACACGTTAAAAGTTCTGGGAAGAGTAATCTTCAGACGGATAAGGGATTGGGCAAAAGATAACAATATTCTCCATTGTAGCCAATTGGGTTTTAGAAGTAAGGTGGGCACTATTGAACAATGCTTAAATCTAAACCTGATTATGGCTAAATATATTACTGTTAAAAAATCCCCTCTTTATTTAGGTTTTATGGACTTGAGTTCTGCGTTTGATTTTGTTAACCGTTCTAGGTTGTGGTCACTTTTGCTTGATTATGGTTTAGACGACTCACTGGTGTACTTCCTTTCCTATTTACATAGGGATTTAAAAGTACGAGTACGAATTAATAATGAAGGTGATCTGTCTGACGATATCTGTATCAGTAGAGGAGTCAGACAGGGCTGCGTACTCGCCCCACTGCTTTTTATTTTATATATCAACAGGTTAAGCAACACTTTGAGTGAGATTATTAAGGATGTCCCCATGATAAACGGTTCCCCCATCACTACTCTACTTTATGCGGATGACTCTGTATTGATGGGGCGTACACCAAATGCACTACGCACTTTAATTTCTGGTTTTGTTACCTTCATGTCCGACCTTGGGTTAAATACTAATTTTAAAAAATCTTTTATAATGAATTGCGGACCAAAGAAGTATAACATTGCATCCATTAAATCGGGTAATAACATTTTAAAATGCACCAGCACTTTCCCTTATTTAGGGTTGTTATTTTCTAACTCAGGCTCATGGCAGCAACATGCTGCCTTTGCAAGCAACAAAATTGGCAAGTCAATTAATTCGATCCTATCCCTTCGCCAACCAAAATTGGCGGATGTTGTTACCCTTCTTCTCACCATTTACCGTACCCAATGTCGACCAACTGGGACTTACGGTGCAGAAGTATGGGGATATTGCAACAGTCCGGCCCTCCAGGTGGAGGAAAATAGATTCTGCAGGAGGGTGTTAGGGGGAGTTCCTTGTGCTCCCACCTTGATTTGTCATAATGAATTGAGGCTGCCATACATTGCTGATTTCATTAAGTCAAGGCCTGCCCTATTTTGGATTAAAATCTGGTTAAATCCAGCAGCAACATTGACTCGTAGTATTATATCTGACTGTTTGTCTAGTGATAGATCTCACCACATACCTTGGCTAAATGCAGTCAAAAATAGTCTGCAGCAGGTGGGACAAGGATCCTTATTTAGTTCCCCCGATTCAATTGTACCCGCTCACAAAAACAGTGTTAAACGGGCACTTTTGGAGCTACATACTGAGGAAAGGATGAGATCAGAATCTAGTAAACCAGTGGTCAGCAAATATTTACGCATTTGTGATTTAGATGTTGATAACCTTAATAATGTTATTAGATATCTGACAATGCCGATAGGTAGATGGAATCAGAGTCTTTTATTCAGGTTCCGGGAGGGAAGCTTAGTCTATTTGCTTAGCTTTCCTATTGGCTACAATAAAAACTTAGAAGAACTAGATTGCCCCTGTTCTCAAGGTGGACGACAAAACTTACTACACTATTTCTTCTTTTGCGGCCACTACAAATTGTATACCTGTCAATATTTAAGACCAATTTTACGTAAATATAATCTACGTGACTCTATTCCTGCTTTGCAATTTCTGCAAATGCTGCATACTGATGATGTTATTTATTCGGTTAGTTGTTTCATAAAGGCCTGTGTGAAATCGAGGGCAAGTATGGAACTCGGATAATGGATAATATCACTATGCTAGTTTATGAACTTGTGTACCAGCTACTAAACTGCGATCATATTGAACTTGTGTAGGAGATACTTCTATAGTGGGTAACTGTGGACATTGATGGATTAATATTCCTTAGTATTATGTACCATGCACTTTGTACATTATATTATGCACTTTAAGTCATCTTGCTGCTTAACCTAATTGGATCATTGGTTTTTAATTTTGTAGGAATCGTGTTTAATGTTTTTCTAATGTACTTTTACTCTGTATGTACTTTTATGGATGTACTAAATCTGAATAAAGATCATTTGAATTGAATTGAAAAGTGGTAATTATTAAGGTATTCATAAACTTTCTGTCAGATGACAAAATTACAGTGTGGTTTGTGGCCGCGGCCTGCACTGGTGGGGGTGAAGTGAGAGGGGAGGTGGTCGAGTAAAATAAAATGAAAAGTTCTGGCCATGAGGTTGTACATAGGTTTGTGCAGTACATGTCTTGATACATTGAGGTAGCAAACCGAGTATACAAATATCTCTCTTCCTCCTGCCGTTTGACTCCATCTTAATCTCCCTTCTGCTTTCCGTCTCCGTTGCCCTGTGTTATCTTACTGTGTGTGTGTCTGTCTGTGTCTGCCTTCAGTCCGGGGTGAGGAAGTTTGCTGTGGAGGCACACACAGATAGTCGCATCAAAGTAATTGGAACGTTTTCAAAAAAATATTTAAATAATTGAGATGCTTTTTTGAAGCGCTAGTGAATGTCTACTTTGACAATTACTGCTCGGTTGGCTCCTCAGAGCAGAGGGTATGTCGTATTTCACTACTTAGTGCCTCTGCATCTGCACTCTGTTCTCTGGTGGCTGGCGGAGAAGTGTTTGTTATTGTGGAGATGAAAGCGTGATAAGTAGTGAAATACGACATAGCGTCTGGTCTGTAGAAGCGGGGGAGTAGTGATTAACACTGAGTCAAGCGGAACTGCGGCGGTGCTTGGTAACAGTAATAACATTTTTTTTTACAGAGGTACAACTGTTTGCATGGTGCGCAACCCACTAAGAAAGGGTTGACGGGCCATCATAGGCCTGCGGGTTCTAGTATGAGTAAGTCAGGTCGACAAAAGAAAACATGAAGTTAGTACAGCTGAGGTTACGTGGAACACTTGAATATTCTTTTGGTATACCATTATTTCAGTTGAGATTATGGATTAAAAGAGAGAACGTGTATATTTGAAATGTTTATTCAGGAATGCACTGTTTTCAAGGCAAGTCTCTTATCTAATACGAGTACAGACATTGCAAGAAACAAAGTAATCGGTATAGTCACTAGTAAAAAGAATACAAACGGTATAGTTGATGTAAAATGAATATGGTTTAGCAAAATTAATTGTACACTGTTATGTGGAAGTACATTATATTTTATTAAGTCTAAGAAGGTCTCTTGCCTTTCAGTTTAGGAACGATACATGAAAATGCTAGTGGTTAGACATCAGCTCATTAACAATTGGCTCTCTGTATGCGAAGCACTATCAAGTTTGTGTTATGCTATTGTGTAAGGAAAAAAAAAGACGCCAAAAGCGACAAGTTGGCTGGAGGTGCATGTATGTAATCTGTTGGAACGTTCACAAATTATTGTTGAGAAGAACTACTGTATTGACATATCTTTTGAAGGTTGCAGTATTGCATTTGAAATACAGCACGAAAAACAATAGAAATATTAGTGAAAGAACATATTTTTCTCTTATGTATTAAAAAATATTTCAGTTCATGGAAAACTAAAGGAGGAGAGGTGTGTGAGGCGGAAATAAGCAGTTCAAAGGAGAAATGCCGTTCACAGTTATAAAAAAATCATGCTATCTTTACACATTAATCAGGGCTTATGTAGCATATATTAGCCAGTTTTGATCCGAGTACGTTTGAAATAACATAAGATAAGATATGCAACAGAATTGTTGAGATTAGAGTTTAATAAAAACTTAAGTTCGAAATCGAGTAGCTGAGGAAGGAAAAACAATTTAGTCCACATAAAACACAAAAATCTGACCAGCAGGAAATTATAATGTCCACTGTTAGTAAAGCCAATAGGTCTGTTGATGTAAAAAAATATCCAAGAAAACGTGAAAAAGATAGGGAGGCAAAATGAAATGTGGACATCAATGGCTTGCATAAGAGTTATCCTAAAATTGTGTAGGCGAAGTAGGCAGCTACCGCTTCTAAAAGGAAGTCCCTATTATGATCCGAAAACATGTCAGGCATCCAATTGAAAAGAGGAAAACAGCATTCATGGTCTTCTATTACCGGAGCCTCTAGTACCATCAGAGGGCGACTCGGTGGGTTTTCAATGTAGCTGTGTGTCAGGAAATCTTGCGCAGCTGCGAATATATTCCAATGACCTAGAACTACTTGTATCGCTGCAAAGGCCATAATCCCTCTGTTGCAACAAAGCTGTTCATGATCTATTAACGGATTCATGAGATGATTGTAATTCACTTCAGGAGGTACCAAGTTGCAGAGACATAAGTCCAGGGCCCACATTAAATCACAGCTCAGGCAATGAAATACAGGATGCACACAGGTGAAATAGGAATATCGAAAGGATAACCGATATGATGCATTCAGAGTCGAGAGTGGTAAGATGCCGTAGTAGTCAAGCATCCTCTGGCGAAATAGTTCTAAGTGTTCCGGCTCGTTTGCGAAGACAGGAGGGACATCCATTTTGAAATAAACAAGATAGGAACACAAAAGTCGCAGCACTGGTAGTTCAACAGGAAGTCCAGAAAAATAGGTCGCCGACTATGGAGTGAAGAGTAGCAGAATGACTTGATATAATTTCTGGTAGACCAGTCACTAAACCATTGCTTAGTAGTTATAAAAAAATAGCCTGTCTTGAAGTGGAGGATGCGTTAAAAATTAAGGGAGTCACCTCAGCAAATTGTAAAGGAAGGTCACTATTTTATAAGGAAAGCTCTTCTCTGTGAATATTAGCTAAGTGAAAGATATGTGTGTACACAGATGGTAGGGTAACTTGTTTTTGTGACAATAAGACTGTTGTTCATGTCTTGTGATTCAAGGCCGGAATTCGCTGCCAGATGGAAACATCAAGGTTCACATGCGGGGGTATATAATCTAAATTCTTAAAGGGAAGCATATGCAGAGTGATAATTACAGCGTAAGCTTTGCCGTTTAAAAAGTCATAGTAATTTTCATTACATGAAAAAAAAAATTACCACTGATGAAGAATAAAGAAAAAGTCGGCATAATAGCAGGCACTGGTGTATCTTTGAAAAGACATGCAACATTACAGTGATTCTAGTTAAATAAGTTATTTGATTGAAAGTGCCTGCATGTGGACGACTAATTACATGTTTGAGTACAGTTATTTCTATAAAGATTTAGGGGCAGATTAACATGCTCCGTGCAGCAGTTTTGCTTAACTTGTCACATGTTAAAAGTGATGCTAAAGTGGCGTAAGGGGATTGTAAATCTGCCCGACATTTTTTTGCCATCTCAAAGGCATTTGTAAGTGAAAGGGAGCGACTTAGTTTTATGACTGTAGGAGGTACTGAGCCCCTGGTATCTATTTATGTGAAGAAATTTGTAGAATTTAAAGAGTGAAAAAACGGGAAAGGTAGACTAATTAATCAGTGCATTAGCCATGTTGCAGTTGTGGCTTCGGATACTAAAAAGGGAAAAGTGTTTAGGCGTTCAATGTGGAGCCTTGAAAAAAAACGTGTGTAATGGAAATCAAACGTGGTTTGGAAATGAAATGTAAAGGTTTAAAGCAGGGGTTTCCAAAGTAGTCCTGGAGGGCCAGATGCATGGCAGATTTTAAAAATTACTACATGTTTTTCAATGGGGTTATCCAAATGGATCCGGTCCTTCAGAACCGGTTTGGAGACTCCTGGTTTAAAGAGAGAGGAGAAAATTAAGATAGTTTCAGGGCTTTAAGCTGGCTGGGTCTGTTCGAATTTCAGCACAGGCAGTTTCTTAAAGGTAGGCTTGTTGTGCATTGGGCTGTACTTTTGAGGCCTGGCGTAGGCAGACTTTTTAGTTAAGTTGTGCAGCCATTAATCTGTGTCAAAGGTATTAGTATTTATTTATTTATTTATTTTTTATTTATAAGATTTTTTTATTTTTCTTCATTACAACAATAGATTATGAGCATTACCTATATCACAAGCCTTAAATACTAACAAATAAATTATACAATAAATACATAACATAAATATACATTTATACAAATCAGCTATAATTAGTGAACAAAGTCCGAGATCAGTGAAAAGAAAAAAAAAGAAAAACTCGACATCAAAGTAAAGGCAACTACCTACCCCTCCCCCTAGCTATTCCTTCTTTGTCTCTCTTTCCATTTACATAATGGCTCCCAAATTCTTCTCCCCAAACGTCTTCCACTCCTCCCCTTTCGGGCAAAAAATGTTTCCTCTATATTATATGCATATAGGGTATTTGCCAGCCAGCATTGCATTTTCGGAGGGCTTTTATCTAGCCATACCCTGGCTATTGTTAGTCTATAGACAGCCATTACTACAAAAAGGAATTCAGCATATTGAGTCTGCTCATCATCGCTCACCCCTAACATAATCCAAACTGGTGTAAGAGATATCTCAATATCCAGTGAATTCGCCAAAAACCCCTCAATTTCCCTAATCAGAGTTCTTAGTTGTGGACATGTAGCAAAGATGTGTACGCTATCTGCTTCCAGCTCATTACATCTAGGACAATTGATTCCTTGATTCCCTCCCCATTTTGCAATCTTTGCAGGAGTAAAGTACAGAAAGTACAATGTTTTATAATGCTGCGATTGCAGCGGGGCAGCACATAATATCGTAGATCCAAAATTCAAAGAATCATAAAAAAGTCTAGTATCAATACCCAATTTATCTTCCCATTTTTTACTAAATTTAACTAAATCATCCTGCTTGTCTTTCACCAATGCTGCATAAAAGGACTTGATGGTACAATCCCCCAACAGTTTTATTTTCTCCATTATTTCCATTTTATTAAAACCTGCCGGGCCCCCAACTTTATTATTAAGAAAACTTCTAACCTGTAGATATTTGAAAAATCCCCTATTATCTAAGCCGTATTTTCCTCTCAACTCTGAAAATTGCATAAAGCCATCTTGTGTATATAAATCTCCAATTTGCGTAACGCCTTTTAGTGCCCACTCTGCCATAGTATGATCTCCAAAGATTTCCTTGGGGAGTGACCTATTGTTATTTAATAAGACATATCTGGTATACCTCCCAAGTTTTACCCTCTTCAAGAATGCATTCCATGTCGTAACTGCCGCTTTAACAGTTTTAAACTTAGTCCTCTTGAAATAGCTATAATCAATGCACTTTAAAAAGCAGTTCTCAGCATTTACCCCTAGGGCGACAGCATACACATCTGTAGACATTTTCTGCGTTCTAACATCGTCAGGGCTTCCACCAATAAGGCCTTGAATATATTGCAGCACAGAGGCCATATAATATAAGCGAAAATCTGTTGCCCCCCATCCCCCTTTTTCTCTAGGGAGTGTCATGTACCTATAAGCTCTCCGGGTTTTACCTTGGGCCCATATAAACCTATTACATATAGCCTCTATGCAATTAAACCAGCTGGCTTCAATCAACAATGGTACAGCCCTGAATACATACAAAAATTTGGGTAAAATCATCATTTTGATAATATTTGTGCAACCAACTAGCGACAGGTGTAAATTGTTCATTCTTTCTAAATCTTTTTTCATTTGAGTTATCAAGGAATCCATATTTTTTTCCACAATTTTACTTACTTCTGCCGTCATTTGCACCCCTAGATAAGTTGCCATATTTGTCACTCTTACATCGTTACACGTTACCCACTGATTTTTAACTATCTGTATTTTAGTTGTGTTCAAACTATACCCAGAGAACTGACCAAACCTCTCAGCTTCTGATTCAATTGCCCTGATGGCGGCTACAGGGTCTGGAGTCAAAATGGCGACGTCGTCCGCGTAGGCTAGTGATTTAAGTCTACGACCGTTTAGTACTAATGGTAATATTTGTTGATTCGTTTCTAATTCACGAATATAGGAATCAAGATATAGAGCAAACAGTAAGGGAGAAGAGGGACACCCCTGCCTTGTACCTCTCTGGATGTTAACTGCCGCTGAGTAACCTCTATTGACTCTTATCTTGGCCGTCGGGGCTATGTATAGCGTCTGCAGAGCCTTTATAAATCCTGGTCCTATACCGTGCCACCTTAGAACATCCCATAGATAACCCCATGAGACCCTATCGAAAGCCTTTTCAGCGTCAAGAAACACCGCTGCCATTGGATCTTCCAGGATGTCTGCTACATCAAATGCCGTAATTACCTGCCTGGTGTGGTGGGTTGTTCCTTTCCCTGGAATAAATCCATGCTGAGAGGGTGTAACTAAAGATTCAATTGTCTTAGATAATCTTTTTGCCAATATTTTTGAAAACACCTTGACATTGGCGTTCATTAAGGTGATGGGTCGGTAGGAGCCTGGGACATCTGGCGGTTTACCTTTTTTTGGGATAACAATGATGTCTGCGCCACCCCAGGAACATGGAACAGTTTCACCCAGTTGTGCTGACGCCATTATATTAAACATGTCTGCTAGCAGAGAGGTCTGGAAGACCTTATAAAATTCAACTGGAATCTGGTCCGGGCCAGCAGCCTTCCCAGATGGGAGTTCCCTCAACGCTTCAACAAGTTCATCCACCTTGAGTTTCTCTTCCAGCTCTATTTTGTCTGACTCCTCCAAGTTTGATGGCTCAATATCCCTCAGATAAGCCCTCATGTCCTCCTCTCTTCCATGCCCATCTGCCTGATACAATTCCGTATAAAACTGCCTAAAAACCTCTCTAATCTGTTCTGCACCCTTAACTATAATTCCTTGACCATTTTTGATCTCCTTAATATCAGCCATCCCATCTCTTTGTCTAGCTCGCACCGCTAATATATGACCCACTCTTTCGCTAAGTTCATACGCCTTTTCTTTGTTGGCTAAATATTTCTCCACCGTCTTTTTTGCCATCCCTTCCATGACCACTGCTTTGAGAGCGACTAGTTTTAACAATATCTGCTCAACTGGTGTGTGCGCATGTATAGCCAACATGAGTTCCTCCTCTGCCTCTCTAATTGATTCATTATTTCTTTCTAGTTCCTCCCTCTCTCTTCTTTGCGTTCTAATAACATAACTAAGGGTCTCTCCTCGTATTCTAGCTTTAAAAGCGTCCCATACAATCCCTGGTGATGAAGTACCTCTGTTAATTACCCAAAATTCCTTAATCCATTCAGCCATTCTTTCCCTATATTTATGATCCTGAAGGATTGCTCTGTCGAATGTCCATTGCGACGGCTCCTTATTTCTCCTTTGCCCAATATTTACATCTAACACTAACGGACTGTGATCTGATATGATCCTTGGTTCTCTTACTATCCTTGCACCGTCTAGCAGCCCTCTTGTAATTAAAAAATAATCCAGCCTGACTAAGATCTGGTGGGGCGCTGAAAAGAAAGTACTCCCGTCGAGATTCGGATGGCAATGTACCCAAGGATCCTCTAGAGAGTTATTCCTTGCTAAATCTGCTAGAGCCCTATAGGTTCTTTTTTTCCTCCCCACATACTTCCTGTTAGGGTCTAAAAAACTACTATCTGAATCATGCATATTCAGGTCGCCGCATAATATAATAGGCTCAGGCCACTGAGCAAGTTCTGCATCTAGGAATTGAGGAACGTCTGGGTCATCTCCAGTAGAGCCATAAACTGAAACAAGCGTAAAGGTTTCCCCCCTAAACAATAATTCTACTATAACCCATCTTCCCCATTTATCCTCCAGCTTTCTCTTAACTATTGTATCTTGTTTCCTGCCCAGTATCGCCACTCCTCTTGTCTTGGTGTTCTGATTAGTTTTTGCTAGAACATTAAAACCTAGTTGATCAAGTAAGTAGACCTTAGTGCCCTCAATGTGTGTTTCCTGAAGGCACACTAAATCCGGTTTAAAAGATTTTAGCAGTGACGCAGCTTTTAACCTCTTATTGATCTCATTGAGTCCACAAATGTTTATTGATACTATTCTACACGACATTTATATATCATAGCATTCCCTATTCCGTTTTTCCAATTTAACCAGCAGGATTTAGTAGTTATCTTTAGACTTTGATATTTCCAAACAATTTCTCCCCCCTTTTAGTTTGTTTGTGTACCTTGATCCCTGCATCTTTTTTAAGTCTTTTTTACCTCTTTCTTCTACACCATAACTGTGCCCAAAACCAGCATGTATGTCTCCCCCCCACTCTCCCCCCTCCCCCCCTTACCCGCCGCCCCTTGGGAGCCCCCCCCCCCCCCCACTACAGGCAAATAGGCCAATCCTGGCCTATGTGTAGCCGACCGTACTCTGCAGCGTCGCTACTCTCTCCCATCCTGTTTACCCCTCTGTCCGGTATTGCCAAATAGGCTATTTGGCATTACCATCTAACCGTCTTACGGAGTTTTTGGTGGAATTCTCCGGGGAGACTGTGATGGGGTTCTGGTTCTAGCTCTACTCTCCTTCCCTTTATTAGTTTCCAAAATTTCTGCTAGGTATTCTGCTGCTTTTATCTCGGATGTAAACATTTTGGTATAACCTTTCCTGATAACTTTCAACCTAGACGGGAACAAGAGATATGCTTCTGCCCCTTGCTTTTGGAAAGGCCCAATCATCTGTCTTAATTTCCACCTTCTTTCCACGGTAACGTGGCAGAAGTCTGGCCTAGAGAAAAAAGTATTTCCATCAGCTGTAATTCTTGAGTCAGGTCTAGCTTTATCAATTATCTCCTGTCTTGCTAGAAAATTACCCAAAAAAACCAACATTGCTCTTGGGAGTTCCTTCTCCTGCCCTCCCCGATTTTTCTTTTTGAACAGTGGGTACCTATGTGCTCTTTGCACCTCCACATCCCATTGCCATTTTGAGTCAGGAAAGGCCTCTTCCAAAATCTTAACCACATAACCTCTGGGATCCTGCCCCTCTTTTCCCTCCTCCAGACCCAAAAGTCTCACATTATTCCTTCTTTGGCGATTTTCAAAGCTTTCTAGCTTCCACTGAAGATCTTCAACCACCTTCTCTTGATCCGTTTTAAAAGTCTGCCAATCTGTCACTTCGTCTTCCACCCTACTTGTCCTTTCCTCCACTTGTAAGACTCTTTCTTCAACCTCTTCCTGTTTTCTACTTACTTTCCTTAGTGATGTTTGCAGTTTTTTTGTGTCTCTTTTCGCCCTTCTGCTCTCCATTCTTGCCTCCTTCTGCATCTGTTTCAAGGTCCCGAACAGCATTTCGAGGGTTACATTTTGGTTATTCTGCCTCCCCTCCTTCTCCCCTCCTTCCTGCTCACTTTCTTTGTAGGTCTCTGAAGTAGCGGAGTAGTCCCATGATAATTTCTTAGTCATACTGCTTCTTGAACCTCTTCCGCTTATTTTTTTTACTCCCACAGTACCTTTTTTCTTTTTTGTGACTAATTCGCTAGATCCATTGCTAATATCTGAGTCAGAAGAACATTCAGTTCCACTCTCCTCTTCCTCTGATTCCACCTCGGTCGGATTTGATGAATCCGAGCCCTCATTGACCGAAAAAAATTCAGGCGAGCCTCCCCTCACACTTCTGTCTATGCTTTTGTTATTTCTGCTCAAGTCCTGATCCAAGTGTAGCCCATGCTGCTCCGTTAAACTCTGCGTGCTGCCCCAGCTTGCCTCAGTGCCCTTCGAGTGTTTATTGTATAACTCTGCCTCTACTGACAGGAGAGCGTCTAACATCTGCGTGTTGTTTTGTTTTTCTAATTGCTTAGAAGCAGTGTCGATGTCAGTATCACAGCCAAACTCCTTACCAGCCTCCACCTCTGCCTCCTCGTCTCCCGCGGCTTCTGGAGCTTCTACACGCCGCTCTGCGTTCACCGCGCCATCTCCTGCACCGCTTCCCGGTTGCCTAGCAACCAGGCCTCCGCTGCTTGCGTCCTCGCGGTCCGTTGATTCTGCTTCCGCGTTTGTCTCGCAGCTGTCTCCCTGGGCGCCGGTAGCCGTCGGCGGCTTCTCATCCTGCCGTTCCTTTTGCTGCGGACCATCTGCCTGTATCTCTATTCGTGAAACAGACGGAGGAACCCTTGTGGTAAACGACTCTGGTAAGGTCGCTTGTCGCTTCTGATCTTTAACGATCGTTTGCGCTGCATGCACTCGCTGGGGCTTTCCATCTAGTGCAGTATCCCTCGTCGACTTAGACATCGCTGAGCGGGTCTCCGGACCAGCTTCCAATTTCTTCTCCTGCTTCTCCGCTTTCTTTGCTGCTGTGTTCTTCGAACTCCGATTTGGAAATTCCGCCGCTTTTCTCACAGAGGCTGTTTTTGGGATAGCCCCCTCTCTCACAGCAACTCCTGAGGGTTTAATCGGTCCTGCTGACGATATTTTGTCTCTATCCGCCTTGAGCCTTTGGGACATCTTCAGAGGCACTTTCACGTCATTAAACAGACTTCTCCAGCAGTTCAGCCAGTCTATCACCTTCTTTATCACTTTCTTTGTAGGGAAGCCCCTCAACCAGTCTGGGTTGAGTGTATCCGCTGTGTCAAGAAAAATCCGGTTAGTCAGACCCCACATCCCTGGGTTCACCAATACTCCATCATCCTAGGATAGGAGAGAGTAAAAAATGCGACTTCTCTCTACAGAGCCACGGCGGCCATCTTGCCTCCAAAGGTATTAGTATTTAGTTGCTGTAGGTATGATGTTACGTGTTGTACCATACCTATATGTAAAAAATTAGAGGGCAAAATTTACAGTGTGGTTTGTGGTTGAGAGCTGCAATGGTGGGTGAGAGTTTAGAGGGGAAAGTGGTGGGGTAAAGGGAAAAAATAGAGTTGTGATTTAAAATTTTGCAGAACGTTCTGCAGTAAGTTAGTGGAGTCACTATACATATATCTGTGTTGCTGTTTTCGTTTTCTCAACATACTGTTTTTGTGCTGTTTACTTTATATATTTTAGTGTGTCTGGCTCGCCCTCTGTTTCTTTGTCTACTGTGCAGTTTTTCTTCATGTTGCCTATTCTTTGATTTTTACTGTTGCTGTGTCTTAAACATTTTCTCTCTATGCAGTTGTTGTTCTCCCTCACATGGGCCTTTAATTATGAACGCCTTGTGCCGCTGGTGCATCACTTTTAACATGGGAAAAAAGATGTACAAATTAAGACAGTTCATAAATGAGACATTTTGTATCTTATTCTTTTGTTTCTCTTGGTCTCTTTGTGTTGGTTGTGGTTTTCACTATATTTATTCATTTCTGAGATTGTTTTATTTTTGGCCTGAAAGCACTCTTAACTTCACTGTCCCTTGTGATATCTCTGTTCTTCTCGTGCTCTTTTTGTATGCTTCTCTGTCTCCTGTTCTCAGTCTTCCTCCTAGATTGTCTGTATGGTGGTGTATATCTCTTTTCCTCTTATTCACTCTTCTTCTGTCCTTCTTTCTCTCTCTTCTGCTTTGTTTGTCCATCTCGGTGTTCCTTCTGCTCTCTCTCATCCTATTGTAGTGTTTGTTTGCTGTCCTCTCTGTGTCTGTACCTCCTGTCTTTTGTCTTCTTTGTTCTTTGACTGTTATTTCTACTTTGTGACTCCGTCTGATGGTCATCTTTTTCTTTATTATACCTCCCCTTTGTTTCTTGACTTTTTAGTGGTGATGTTATTTTTCTGCCTATCTGTTTGTGTTTTGAATGCTAGTTTGTCTCTTTATGTTCCTCTTCCTGCTACTGTCTCTCTCTTTCCTGTAGTCTGTATCTCTCCTGTCCTGTATCTATTTTGTACTCTATATTTGATATTTTATTTTATATTTAGTTATGTTATGTGTTAAATAAACAATTATTGAACTTAGTTAGGCATTAGGATATCTAATGGTAGAGAATCTTATGGAATGTATCTGTTATGCTTGTTCTTTGCTACAATGGCTCTATGTTGTGTAATAAATAAGTCTGTAATATGTTAATTAAATTTTTTTATTTTCTTTTTTATAGTGTTTGGTGCTGAAAAGCAACAATCTGCCTTCCAATCCACAGAATTTCAGGAATTATATTCTTTTTTTCAGGTGAGTTGGTATTTTTGCAAAGGCAATTTTTTTGGGTGCACATTAAAATAATAAAGAAGATTTTTTTAAATATTTGTAACATTTCGGTTTGGACCATGATTTTATCTTCTATTTTTCCCATGTCTGTATCTGCTTATACTAGATATGTATTTTGAGATATTTTTCCACTGACAGTTGAAATTATCTTTTTATGGGCCTGGTGCATGTGTTCTTTTTGATGGAGTTCAGATTTACGTA
This sequence comes from Lissotriton vulgaris, assembly GCF_964263255.1. NCBI lineage: Eukaryota > Metazoa > Chordata > Amphibia > Caudata > Salamandridae > Lissotriton > Lissotriton vulgaris. The sequence goes on along the minus strand of NW_028247914.1, from coordinate 195,119 downwards.
TCATTTGAGTATAATTCTTTCCGGTTTCCATTAAATAATTCTTGCGAAGTGTTCATTATTTTTTAAAATCATGCTGTATTATGTTTGGCAATCTTTTTTCTTCATTTACAGAGGGGTATTATGATATGGTTCTTGGTGTGATGGGCATCTTTCCTGCATATCTGTGATTGTACTATCTATAGGCACTGTTTTACATATATTTGCAGAGCTTTATTATGATGTGGTTCTTCATGGTTAGAATGAAATTTTGTATATGCTATAAAATTCACATGCTGAGTATGCTGAGTATGCTGTTCAAACATAAAAGCAACTGTCGCTTTGGGAAGTAGTAATCTGTTAAGTGAATGTTATGGTTTGTATAATGTGAGCCTTCTCTTTAGAGTGTACATAGTTTGAATAGCACTTTGTAGAGGTGAACTCAGAAAATGGATCTCTAAAAATTAATTCTAAAGTTTATCAATATTTCTTATGTCTAGAAAATCTAAAAACAAATGTTACATTAAAATGTCTTTTAACAGCAGTAATTATTTAATGGAAAAAAAAGGATCAGTGTTAATGTTTAGGGTTATACTGCCAATTTGTTTTCAAAACAAGAGGAAGGTGCTATCTTAATATATGTAGTTAATAAGTTAGAAATTATAAGAATATATGGAGTTTAAAAATTAGTAAAGGTACTTTTAAGTTATATATTTATGAAAAAAGATAAAATTTAGTCTCTATATTTTTTTAAAAGGATACAGAAGATCAAACAGAATATAAAGATGGAGAATTGTTCTCAAGAGAAAGAAATTCATTTCGAAATTATAAATGAAGTGATGAACGAAATATTAGAAGCTGTGTTTCAGGAGGAAATACAAAATGAGAATGATTAATTCATGGACATTTCCTTGGACTCTGCCTATTTAGAGATGGTGGAAGGGGATGAGGACTATGAATTAGAAGAAGTCCCTGATGACGTTATGCTGGAAGTTCTATTAAATTATGAACTTTTAAATGAATAAAATTATTTTTACTAGTAAAGCATTCTTGAAGACAGTTTTCTTGTCCTATTCGTCGTTCATCTGCTTTATGAGAGTGATAAGACATGTTCTCATGAAGTGTAAAAGAGATTGTAGTAAAAAAGATTAAAGCACTAGGATGACCGATAGTTCTTGAAAAAATTGTACTGTTTGTATGCTTTAAAAAACTTAGAATTAGAAAATACGTCTATAATGTTAACGCAACTATGGACTGTCATAAATTTAGAACCAACATTCACTACAGGATTTCCTACTCTGTCTCAGGCTGGGCCGCTTATATCTCATCAAACACAGTTGCCTGCAGTAAGAAGATCCACACACCCTAAGTGGGTTGCAAAGAACATTTACGCTGCTTGTCCTGCACATTGCGATTCTCCAACAGGCTTCACCAGTCCTTGTCTCTGAAACGCTGGGTAGCATCACAGAATGGCTGCAAGCTGCAGCGGGATACTTCTTGCAGCTCAGGCTGGGCCGCTTAAATCTCATCAAACACAGTTGCCTGCAGTAAGAAGATCCACACAGGTGAGTAACCATTCGCCTCAATTTATTGAAGAAAACAGCGATGTCAAGAAGCGGTCTGTCTTGCCAAAGTTCACTGTCCTGCCCAACGCGTTTTTTTGCACTGGGGCACTTTGTCAATGGCTGCGGGCTTCTTTGAGGCATACAAAAGCGCGGCAGTTTCTCGAAGCACTTATGAACAGTTTGTCTCCACCCAGGTGGACGTGGCCGTCAACACAGCCTGATGGTACTTGTAGTGCCTTTCTTATACACAAGTGAGTCGCCCGCCTTTGAGCTTCTCATTCAAAGTCCATTAAAATCCTAAGTAGGTTGCAAAGAACATTTACGTTGCTTGTCCTGCACATTGCGATTCTCCAACAGGCTTTACCCATCCTTGTCTCTGCAACGCTGGGTAGCGTCACAGAAGGGCTGCAAGCTGCAGCGGGATACTTCTTGCAGCCCAGGCTGGGCCGCTTAAATCTCATCAAACAGAGTTGCCTGCATTAAGAAGATCCACACAGGTGAGTAACCATTCGTCTCATTTTATTGAAGAAAACAGCGGTGTCAAGAAGCTGTCTGTCTTGCCAAAGTTCACTGTCCTGCCCAACACATTTTGTGCACTGGGGCACTTTGTCAAGGGCTGCGTACATCTTTGAGGCATACAAAAGCGCGGCAGTTTCTGGAAGCACTTATGAACAGTTTGTCTCCGCCCAGGTGGGCGTGGCTGTCAACACAGCCCGATGGTACTTCTAGTGCCTTTCTTATACTCAAGTGAGTCGCCAGCCTTTGCGCTTTTCATTCAAAGTCTATTAAAATCCCAAGTGGGTTGCAAAGAACATTTACGCTGCTTGTCCTGCACATTGCGATTCTCCAACAGGCTTCACCCGTCCTTGTCTCTGCAACGCTGGGTAGCCTCACAGAAAGGCTGCAACCTGCAGTGGGATACTTCTTGCGGCTCAGGCTGGGACGCTTAAATCTCATCAAACACAGTTGCCTGCAGTAAGAAGGTCCACACAGGTGAGTAACCATTCGCCTCAATTTATTGAAGAAAACAGCGATGTCAAGAAGCGGTCTGTCTTGCCAAAGTTCACTGTCCTGCCCAACGCGTTTTTTTGCACTGGGGCACTTTGTCAATGGCTGTGGGCTTCTTTGAGGCATACAAAAGCGCGGCAGTTTCTCGAAGCACTTATGAACAGTTTGTCTCCACCCAGGTGGACGAGGCCGTCAACACAGCCCGATGGTACTTGTAGTGCCTTTCTTATAAACAAGTGAGTCGCCAGCCTTTGAGCTTCTCATTCAGAGTCCATTAAAATCCTAAGTGGGTTGCAAAGAACATTTACGTTGCTTGCCCTGCACATTGCGATTCTCCAACAGGCTTCACCCATCCTTGTCTCTGCAACGCTGGGTAGCGTCACAGAAGGGCTGCAAGCTGCAGCGGGATACTTCTTGCAGCCCAGGCTGGGCCGCTTAAATCTCATCAAACAGAGTTGCCTGCATTAAGAAGATCCACACAGGTGAGTAACCATTCGCCTCAATTTATTGAAGAAAACAGCGGTGTCAAGAAGCTGTCTGTCTTGCCAAAGTTCACTGTCCTGCCCAACGCGTTTCGTGCAGTGGGGCACTTTGTCAAGGGCTGAGGGCATCTTTGAGGCATACAAAAGCACAGCAGTTTCTGGAAGCACTTATGAACATTTTGTCTCCGCCCAGGTGGGCGTGGCCATCAACACAGCCCGATGGTACTTGTAGTGCCTTTCTTATACTCAAGTGAGTCGCCAGCCTTTGCGCTTCTCATTCAAAGTCTGTTAAAATCCCAAGTGGGTTGCAAAGAACATTTACGCTGCTTGTCCTGCACATTGCGATTCTCCAACAGGCTTCACCCGTCCTTGTCTCTGCAATGCTGGGTAGCGTCACAGAAGGGCTGCAACCCAATTGGTTTTAATCAGGATTTCAAAGAGATCAAGGCGCAAAACTCACTTGAGTAAGACTACAAAGACCAATAGGCCACAGGGGAATGTGTTGAAAAACAGCAGCGGAATGAACTCACTCAAGAGCCCAGAGCCCCTGATGAAGTGATGAACACAAAACGCGTTGGGCTGGACTTAACTTTTCTGCGAGGCATCAAGCGGGTTCCGTTGTTTCCTGCAAATAAAATGATGGCATAATCTACTTACCTTTGTGGGCTCTCTCTCAGCAGGCAAACTGTGTGGGAATGAATTCAGCGGCTCAGCCTGGGTCGCGAGAGAGCACTGCTGCACCGTCGTGAAGTCCTGCTGGTGTGTCAAGCGGCGCATTGGCAAAAGGAAAGGAGAAGCCAGTCTGCATGGAAGTGATAGGCAACTTGAATCAGCCCACATGCTAACCGCATCCCACTTGATTTTAATCGGGATTTCAAAGAGATCAAGGCGGCAACTCACTTGAGTAAGACTACAAAGACCAATATCCACAGGAGTGGCCACGCCCATCAAGGCGGGGTTATGTAATGTATTGAAAAACAGCTGCGGAATGAACTCACTCAAGAGCCCAGAGCCCCTGACGAAGTGATGAACACGAAACAAGTTGGGCTGGACTTAACTGTTCTGCGAGGCATCAAGCGGTTTCCGTTGTTTCCTGCAAATAAAATGATGGCATTATCTACTCACCTTTGTGGGCTCTCTCTCAGCAGGCAAACTGTGTGGGGATATATATATATATATATATATATATTACCTACTGGCGTCTCGCCAGTAGGTATATATAGTTAGGATTATTTGTCTATGGAACTTTTGAAAATCCTATGTCTAATAACTTTGGCGTTTGTGGACAGAATCGGCTGAAATTTTCAGGAAAATGGCACATTTAGTTTCTGAGTAGCCCCTGAAAATTTGGGGGGGGGGTTTGTCAAGGGGGGGCCGAGAAAAAAGGGGGGTCCCAAAACGCGTTTTTCCCATGTTAATTTCCATAGGGCCTTTGGCCTCACTTTTAGCTCAAACGGCTGAATGGATTTGCACGAAACTTGGCAAAATTGTAGGGACTGTTAGCCCGATGTGCCTTTGCTAGGTCTCAATATATGTGCTCCAGTGGATTTTGAGAAATTAATGTTCAAAACAAGATATATATCTGTAACAGCGCTCCGGGCTGCGCTCCGGTCCGCTTACTTTTCGCGAAACGGAACTTTGCGATGCGAAGCTGATTGGCTCCCCGGTGTCTGTCAACATTCTAAACAGTCCGGAGCGGCCGCCATCTTATCTCTCGGTAGGATCGAGAGAGAAGAAGAGGTGGAAAACGAAGGGGGAATTTAATGAAAGGGGGCAAGGTATACCCCTCTTGACCCCCTAGGAATCTTGTTGGGGTTATTAAAGGGTCCCGTGGGGAAAATAAAAAAAAAATTATTTTTCACGGTAGAAGCGCTTCCCGGGCCGCGAACTGGGCCGCAAACTGGTAGCGAAACGGGAATTCGCCATTTTGTGCTTCGTTTTAATTAAATTACTAGGTATAAGGGGGTGCGGGAGACCATTTTGTGCTTCGTTTTAATTAAATTACTAGGTATAAGGGGGTGCGGGAGACGTATCCTAATCCCTTATGTTTTCTGAGGGTGGCTGAGGAGGCTCATATATGTTGATACATGTCTTCCAGCGGCTGTTGCTGCGTGACGTCTGTTAACGTTCGATTCGAAGGAAATCAGGAAGTGTTGACCACCAATTTGTCAGTGCGATAAAATATTTTGTTATAAATGAATCCTTATTGATAAACATTGTTTGCGCCATCTTGCCTTTTTTCCAATGCCACAATTTTGTCATGCACGGCAGCCATTTTAGATGCCAGGCCGGTCCCAGGCTATCACCTAGCTCTGCGGATGTAGTTTATAGCCCTAGCTGTAGAGAATCCAGACATGCCAACCCTCCCGATTCAGGCGTGAGACTACTGATTTCAGTGCTAGTCTCCCGCCTCCCGATTCCTGCAAGCAAAAACCCGGGGGCATATTACCAACAACTAGCGATAATTTATGTCTCTAACTTGTTTAGAGACAAAAATTATCGCCGCACATCGGCGATTTTTATTGCAGATAAACCTTGGTATTAGCAAGGTTTATCGCAAATGCGATAAAAACGGCCGCAATGCATGAATATCGCTGAAAAGTCAGCGATATTCATGCATTATCCAGGACATGTTCTTAGCCATGTTATCCACCTCCAATTGGATAACATGGCTAAGAACTGCTCGCAAATGCGATAAAAAACGGCCGCAATGCATGAATATCGCTGAAAAGACAGCGAGATTCATGCATTATCCAGCAAATGCTCTTAGCTATGTTATCTACCTCCCATTGGATAACATGGCTAAGAACTGCTCGCAAATGCGATAAAAAACGGCCGCAATGCATGAATATCGCTGAAAAGTCAGCGATATTCATGCATTATCCAGCAAATGCTCTTAGCCATGTTATCCACCTCCAATTGGATAACATGGCTAAGAACTGCTCAGGGCAGGTGTTAGCTTGTGGAGATATTCGCGCTTAGCGCAAATATCTCCAAAATTTGGTAATAGGAGATAGCGATGTAAGGGACTGTTTCCAGTCGCTAACATCTTGGCACGCCCACTTTGCATGTCATTAGTGATAGATATCACTGACATGCAAAGCGGGGCCCAAGATGGTCGCTATCTCCTTTTAGCTGTCACTAATTGGTGTTAGCGACAGCTTGGTAATAGGGAGATAATTTTATCTCCGCTTTCTTGGCTTTTAAAGCCAAAAAAGCGGAATTAAACCCCCTTGATAATATGCCCCACGATTCCTCGGGGGTTTCAGCTGACAGGGCTTGGTATTGTGTTACGTGCTAATTCTTCCAGGAAACGTCAGAGGGTCGATGCAGGGGTTCTAGAAGGGGTGATAAACCATTTAAGCCTCATGAACAAGCACATGGTCTTTTAAAGATCTGTGAAGTACTCGGGGCGGCGGTGTGTGTGTGCCCTCTTTCAGGAGCGGGCGGGGGGCGGGGGGGGCACTGCCAGCAACTTGCCAGGCCAGGCAGTGTTCAACACTTGCATCACCCTTTCTCTGCCTGCTATTGCGCTCCATGCTTCGGAAAGGTAAGAAAAAGAACGTGCATTTGAGTTTGAAATGTCCGATCCTGTAGCAGTACACTTGCAAAGCCCACACATGACAATAACCCGATTCAAGGCCCCATTCTCCCGATTTTTTAATAATATATAGTACTCCAAAAAAGTAGGTTTATAAAACTTTATTAACTTTTAAATATAACGAACGTAACAAAAACTGTAAATATATTTAAACATTTTTTGACAAAAAAAAACAACAATGGTCCAAAGCTGTCTTTTGTGCGAATAGTCCCAAGGCAGCACAACGTGCTGAGTTGTGGACGGCACCCAGGTGAAGAACAATCCCTTCTTTAAACCCCATGGTGACCAACTAAGTGCAGGTTTTACATAAAGTAGTGTTTACCTAGAGTGGTGCTGTGTAGGACACTCTGAATGGAAATTAACCAGAACTATAACGATAACAACAACAACAACAATAATATAACTTTTATGCTTAAATTACGCAAACATTTAGCTAATCTGCTAAAGGGGGGAGTCGCCATTTCTTTTGATAATTTATTCACCCATCCGTAGCCTCTCTATTCTCCATTACAATGTGTTTCTTGCTGAAATTAACCAGAACTATAACCATAACAACAACAACAACAATAATATAACTTTAATGTCCAAATTACGCAAAGATTTAGCTAATCTGCTAAAGGGGGGAGTAGCCATTTCTTTTGATAATTTATTTATCCATCCGTAGCCTCTCTAATCTCCATTACAATGTGTTTCTTGCTGTCGCTAGCTGATGAAAAAACTAAAGTGATAACTTCCTCATCCTTATTTTGTCTTTCTTTTTTCCTTAAGATGTTATCTGTGTCAACCTCTTCCGAGAATGCTGATGCGTTAGGGATTTTCTTGTGTTTCTTAATAGCATTGGTGTCTGCACACTTCTTTGTCAATTCTGTTTATATGATAACTGCTTCATAAACAGACGATATCTTTGTTTAGTCATTAGTGTTAAGTGTGTCTGAAACTACAGTGCCGTTCTGTTTTTCTTTCTTCAGGCTCTACAGAGTTTTGTGTGTTGTTCTTTTGAGTGACAATTATTCCAGAGGTTTCAGGTTCACTTGTTTTGTCCTGCAGTGAGTTAACAGCTTTAGAGACTTCATGTTTATTTGCTATGTCCTGCTGTGCGTCAACTGCTTCAGAGACGTCAGCCTCATTTGTTATGTTTGACTAGATCCTGGACCTGCCCGGCCGCGCCCAAAATGGCGCCGGTATAAATGGGACTCGAAACTCCTTGTTGTGTACTGGTTGCCCAACCTTGATATCACGAGATACGTATGCAGTTTTGAAGCACATGGCGGGGGCTCGTCTGCTGTAGTGGGGCGCCCCTTTATCGTTTCAGTTGCCATTCCGCCAGCTTTTGCTACACTGTGCCTTTTACGCCATTCAGCTGTTTACCGCCCGCTCTTACGGCTACAGCGTCTCGCTCACCATGTCGTTGAGTTGCTTCCACTCTTGCGGTGCAGCGATAGGCGGCTGCCACAGGACTCTTAAAATGGTGGCCAGCTCTTCGGATTTGGGCCTGGTCCAGTAAAATGGCCCTGGGACACTTTGGAACTCGGACGCTTGTCTGCCAGGGCTTGGGTCCCATTCTCGAAAGCGTCCCCTCAGCCTTGAAGATTCTACAAAAGTCTTGGGGGACCTCGACTCCCGCAGGCTTCCGGTGGGGAGCGGCTGCCATGATTGCTTGCGGAATGGCCACGACGGAGCTACGAGATGGTGGTGCTCTCATGGTGACGCCAGCTTCAGTCTGAAACATCCAGAAACAAGGTGGGGCTTTCATCGTTTGGGAAAAAAAATGTTTTAATCCAATGAAAAGTGTTATTTTTAGGTCACATGACCTAGTCTTACATCATTAGGAAAACAAAAGTAAAATGAACCAATGAAAAGTTTTATTAACAAGTCAAATGACCTGTTATGCTTACGTTACGCGCTGCGCGGCGCGCTCTGGATCGTTTCCGGGAAGCTGCGCCTTGCGCACCGGAGCACTTCCGGGTGCGCTAACGCGGCGCGTCATATGACGCATTACGCGACAACGCAGGTCCAGAATATAGTCAAAATGTCTCCACCAACCAGCGGTCGGAATACAACCGCTTTCAGCAGTCCAAAAAGTTTGGTTAAATCGTAAGAGCGGGAGCAACTCAACTACATGGTGAGCGAGACAGCTGAATGGCGGAAGAGGCACAGAGTACCAAAAGCGGGCGGAATGGCAACTAAAACGGTAAAGGGGCGCCCCACTACAGCGTGTCTTCAGGTCAAACGGATTGTGGGACAAGGTCCAGAATGGAAGAGTCATCAAAAGGCAAAAAATTCCGCCGGACCCCGGGAGCCGGCCGCCTATGTCGGGGGCGATCTCAGGCCACACCAGGGCAACACGACTTGGGGAGGGGGCAGGAGCCAAGCGCCCCCTCTCAGTCCGCGCCATCTCACTGTCCCTCGGGGGCCTCCTTCAAGCGGTTTAGGGAGGCACCGTATCACATTGTTTTCCAATGCAGTCAGGTCCACAAACGGACCCCACTTACTTTGAATAGTGAAGCTGCAGCAGGTGCAAATAAGGTTTAAACAGTGTAACAAGCGCTGCTTAGAACTCTGAAGTATGGCACTCAACATCCAGGACTTATGCCATTTGTGTAAGGCAGTGACATCGAAGCAACTCAGGGACCAAAAGCATGAACGAACACTCACATATGAAAATCTTATTTGGGGAAGGGGCAGGATCCAAACGCCCCCTCCCAGTTCGCGCCACTACACCGTATGTAGAAAATCTGAAGCCATCGTTCTACAAACTCTCAACGCTTGCTATCAGTGCATGAGTTTCATGCTCGATCGATTGAGCTAGCCGGATCGGGCAACAAAAAGTATAAAATAGTTATGTAAATAGTTATTTAATAAAATGTTTTACCCTGTTTCTTTGCTGGTGTGTTGTCTATATTTATAATATTTGCATAGGGTTTGTCGTTATTTTGGGCGGGGTGGGTGGCGGAGTCGAGCTGTCTTGCAGCCCTCATGGTGTGGAGCTCAGTTCATCTCACTATTTTTGTATTTCTCATGAAGGGTTGTTCCTAATGTTTGTATTTTAACGAGGTCAAAAAGAGATCGAATTAGTGGTCTACTGATTTTGTTTGATTACTTTTATTTTTTTACACGATTTTTCACTATCTGCAAAGACTAAACAGAGTATTGCGACTTTGTGCTTGTTTGTAAATAGAGAATGATCCAAAGAGAACCAATTCTAAAACAGTAAATGCTTGGTTAACAATCAATCAAATGGAGAGACAAGCAGGTACGACGGATTACAACGGGGGTAAAGGTCTGCGTTAACTACCGTTCACTATCTGCAAAGAGAGAGTACTACTAAGAGAAAAGAGGGGAGGGGGGGGCAGCGTTCAAAGCACATCAGCGTGCATAAACACGAAAACGTTTTTACCTATCACGAACTTGACATTTGACAGCTTTTGATATTTGCTATTAAAAAAACATTGAAATTCACAGAAAAAACCATAGGTTATATTCCATATATAGTTAGGAATTTGTATTTACAAAACCTTGAAAATTCAATGAAAAAACTATTGGTTATAGAACATATATAGTTAGGAATTTGCATTTACAAAACCTTATTTTACTCGCATAAAACCATTGAAATTCCATATATAGTTAGATGCGCTAACTATATATCGCATTTTTCCTATTCATTTTTCCATAGGGCGGTTGGCCTCACTTTTAGCTCGAACGGCTGAATGGATTTGCACGAAACTTGGCAAAATTGTAGGCCGATGTGCCTTTGCTGGGTCTAAATATATGTGCTCCAGTGGATTTTGAGAAATTAACGTTTAAAAAAACAGATATATCTGTGACAGCGTCCCGGATAGTACTCCAGATCGCGTACTTTTTGCGTAACAGAGCTTTGCGAAGCGAAGCTGATTGGCTCTCTGTCAACATTCTAAACAGTCCGGTGCGGCAGCCATCTTGTCTCTTGGTAGGATCGAGAGACAAGAAGAGGAGAAAAACGAAGGGCGAATTTAATGAGAGGGGGAAAGGTAGACCCTTCTTGACCCCTAGGAATGATGTTTGGGTTATTAAAGGGTCCCGAGGGGCAAATAAAAAAAAATTGATTTTTTGCGGAAGACGCGCTTTCCGGTTCGCGAACCGGGTAGCGAATCGAGACACGAAACGAGAATTCGCCATTTTGTGTTCCGATTTAATTAAATTACAAGATGGAGGAAAAACAATGTGAGAAATGGGTTGAAGGGGGTACTTAAGATGTATCCTGACCCCATATGTTTTCTGAGGGTGGCTGAGGAGGCTCATATATGTTGATACTTGTCTTCCAGCGGCTGCGCGTGAGCGTTTTTTTTTTTTTTTTGCTGCGTGACGTCTGTTAACGTTCGATTTGAAGGAAATCAGGAAGTGTTGACTGCCATTTTGACACTGCGAGTAAATATATTGTTAAAAATTAATCCGTATTGATAAACATTGTATGCGCCATCTTGCTTTTTTTCCAATGCCACACTTTTGTCGTGCACGGCAGCCCTTTTAGATGCCTTGACCAGACCCACTCTCTGACGTCGCCGATCCTCAGCATGGCTCCCCACCCTAGCAAGCATCTCCCCCACGCACTGGTCACCCCAGCTATCTCTCTCATGCATGGGCCATAAACCTCCCCCCATCTGCACTGCTTTTCTCTGAGAATCACACCCCGTGCCCGCCCGACACCTCCCTTTCACCCTATTCACTAACGCACCCTCTGACATTCCTCTTCCTTTGTGTCTGATTGTTCAGGCCGGTCCCAGGCTATCACGTAGCCTTGCGGATGTAGTTTATGGCCTCAACTGTAAAGAATCACCCCTCTTCAAAGGAGTTACAGTAGATCAGGGCCCCCACCCGATGAGATCTGTCACACCACACGCGTTCCTACTATCTGATAACCATCCTGTATTGTGATTGAGGAGGGGATTCTCACTGTGAGGGTGTGTGGGACCGAGCCTGAAGCAGAAGATTCCAGGGATGCCTCTTTGTACATCAAAGTTTTTACAATTATGTGTCACATTAAAAATATATAGCACTCCAACAAAGTAGTAGGATTATAAAACTTTAATAACTTATAAATATATAGAACGCAACAAAAACAGTAAACACATTTAAAAAAAAAAATTTAAACAGACGCACCAATGGTCAGTAGCTGTCTTTTGTGCGAATAGTCCCAAGGCAGCACAACGTGCTGAGTTCTGGACGGCACCCAGGTGATGTCACCTGGGTGCCGCACTGGTTTTGGTATCCTACAATGCAGCTCCGAAAAACGGCGTGGGGCGCCCCGGGGGAGTGGAGGCCTCGTCAGTAGCGGTCTGTTGTGCGAATAGTCCCAAGGCAGCAGAACGCGCTGAGATGTGGATGGTACCCTGGTGATGTCCAGTAAGTTGTCTCACTGGTTTTGGTATCCTACAATGCTGCTCCGAAAAACGGTGTGGGGCCCCCCAGAGGGGTTGGGGGGGGAGGCGGCGTGCACGGGCCTCCCCAGGTGGAGGCTTGTCTGCTGTAGTGGGGCACCCCTTTACCGTTTCAGTTGCCATTCCGCCCGCTTTTGCTACACTGTGCCTCTTCCGCCATTCAGCTGTTTACCGCCCGCTCTTGCGGCTACAGCGTCTCGCTCACCATGTAGTTGAGTTGCTCCCACTCTTGCGGTGCAGCGATAGGCGGCTGCCACAGGACTCTTAAAATGGCGTCCGGCCCTTCGGATTTGGGCCTGGTCCACTAAAATGGCCCTGGGACACCTTGGAACTCGGACGCTTGTCTGCTAGGGCTTGGGCTCCATTCTCAAAAGCGTCCCCTCAGCCTTGAAGATTCTACAAAAGTCTTAGGGGCCCCCGACTCCCACAGGCTTCCGGTGGTGAGCGGCTGCCATGATTGCTTGTGGAATGGCCACGACGGAGATACAAGATGGTGGTGCTCTCATGCTGACCCAGCTTCAGTCTGAAACATCCAGAAACACTGTAGACTATCAATTCGATGAGTTCCGTTGGAGCCCCAACGTGACCCGGTAGGGAAGAACTTGCCGTCCCCTTTTTTGAGTGATGGTTCTTGTTGCCTGTCCTCTCTGTTGTCATCTAACGGAACCTTTTTTCATTGCCGAGTGAGAAAAAAAAAGGTGGGGCTTTCATCATTTGGGAAAAAAAAATGTTTCAATCCAATGAAAAGTGTTATTTTTAGGTCATATGATCAAGCATTTCATCATTAGGAAACCAAAAGTAAAATGAACCAATGAAAAGTTTTATAAACAAGTCACATGACCTGTTATGCGGCTTTGGGCTATAAAAAGCCTACAAAATCCGTTAGCCTGTGAGGTGGCGTCAGTAGCAGACCGATGTGCGAATAGGCCGAAGGCAGCACAACGCGCCGAGATCCGGATGGCACCGAGGTGGTGTCCAGCAAGTTGCCGCACTGGTGTGGCCATCTTACAATGCTGCACCGAAAGACGGCGTGGGGTGCCCGGGGGGGGGGAGGCGGCGCAAACTGGCCTCTCCCGCCTCTCCAGGTGGAGGCACCTCATCAATAAGAACCTTTAATCGCAGCCACAGACCGAACTGCTGAACATAATTACATTAAATTTGGCAAAGAGGTAGGTCTTGGCTCAGAGTCGTGCCTTTTGCTTAACTGGTGTAAATCCTTTAAGTAGTTGCTGAGAAAATCAAAAGTAAAATCACATATATATCTATGGCTGCGCAGGATCCGGGCACCCTGAGCGTACCCAGAGCGTACCCTTACGATCACGAGCTGCATGCTACTTGGTTGTCAACTGTCTGTCAACACCCCAATCCAGCCATTTTGTGCCTTGGTAGAAGCGAGGCTGAAGAAGTCAGTGGAATAAGTGTGTAAAACCTATAGAGGGGGCAGAGTAGAAATACACTGACCCTCTAGACCTGCTTAGGACCCCCAGGATTCCCCAAATAATAAAATGAAGCACAGGCTTGTTAGTTAGCCCCAGGGAGCCAAATCCTGGGGGAAAGTATTACAATTTATGGGGTGCCCAGAGGGGCCCCCAACACTGGGGACTGCCACTCCCAGGGGCTACAAAATAAATAGTTGCAGGGCTCAAAGGCCACCCCCAGCAAAATGCATGGGTGTGGAGGCTCAACAGCCCCCCTGCCCCGGGGAATGCTACCCCCTGGGGCTTTCTAAAAAGTGCTGGGGGGTCCTAAAGGCCCCCCAAGACCTGGGAAGGACCACCCCAGGGCATTGTGTACTGTGGGAGGGGACCACGTGGCCCCCCTCTTGAAGCGGTTGTGGGACCCAGGGCCGGCTCCTGCAGTGTCTCGGGTTGCCCACCCCCGGGACACTGCTGTTTGCCATGGCAGGGTGGGAGCCTGGCGGCTCCTGCCATGCCATGTCAAACTTGGCTTGTATTTTGAAAGAGAGAGCAGGGAAACCTGCTCTCTCTTTCAAAATCCAAACCATAGTGCTTTTCCGCACGGGGAGCTGCATGTTAGCAGCTCCCCATGTGGAAAAGCAGTGCTGGCTCCTGAAAGACTCTGGGAGCCGGCTGGGACAATGGGGGCATTGTGGCTCCCCCCACGGTCCCCAATGTTGTAAATAGGCCCCGGGGGATGGGGTCCCCGGGGAAAATAGAAATTAGTGATGGGTGCTATTTTTTTATGGTAAGATTAGGAGTCGCCCACTCAGCGTGGCCCCGTTGGGTGCATGACTCCTAACGCATTGGATGCGCCACTCCAAGCAATAAAAAATAATATTTTACAGATATACAGCAAGCTTATGTGTTTACACCTTGGGTGGCTCTAAAAAGAGCCGTTGTGTTTATTGAGAGATTTTCGTACCTACAAGTAAATACCTATGCAGAGTCTAAAGTTGATAAGGAAGACCCTGTTACCCTCATCTGTAAAATGTACACCATCTCTCCTATAGATGCCATCCATATTGAAACACAAATTGTTGTGGTAAATGAACCCCATCCTATAATCTCGGATAAAAGCAGAAACAGATTTATTGACATGTTTCCTAGCTTTCTCAACCTGTGGACTACATTGATTGGACCAGTTCCATTTCTGCCTTTGGCATAAGTTAGAATAGACAAAGGCAGTTTGGGGGAAAAGTGACATAAATTCTCTAAAGGTGTCCTTCATAAGCATTTCCAGACCTACCCCAGGTCTAGGTCATTGCAACCACAGTGCACAATTATGAGGTCAGGGTGTTGGAAATGCAAAAAGGATTTAACCACTGGCATCAATTGGTGCCACTTTAACCCTCTCCGTCCAATCCATTTAATGTCTGCATTTGGCAAAGCTAGATCTTTGTCAATGCCTCTATTTTCTGCATACCTTTAGCTCCAGAAAATATAGCTGTGTCCCACAATCCACACTCTAAGAATCTTGAAGGGAGGTCTGGATGCACTCAAAAGGTGTCTGTATGTGAAATGGCAGTTTTAGAAGTTAGAATTTCACATGGTTGATAAGATGCACATTTGAAAAAAGAAAAGAAATGATTGGCTGCTTGACAACATTCTAGACTGAAAAGTAGGTTGCGTGTTTCTGTTTTTTAAAAGCATGTTTCCTATTGGTCAAGATAAACAGTTTGAAAGGAACATTACATAGGATAAGGTGATATTTTGAAAACTCAAGCACACTTGCTGTTTGTATTAGCAACATTGTGTGCTGAACTTGTGACCTGTGTGCTCAGTTGAGTGTTCCATGACCTGTTTCTATGGTAACAGACAGTAAGTAAATTGGGGGTACAGTTTAAACGTATGTCAATTGGAAAGGGTAGAAATGTGTAACCAACAGAAATGTGTGTTAGCTTTTGAATTAATGTGGGAAGCAATGTGATTTGGTATTTACATGTATATGTGTGCAGAATTAGAGGGGAAGTTTGCCATTTTTTGCAAATGAGTTAGGCTTTGACACTAAAATACAGTACTGAAATATGTGGATTGTGTGCAGCCACCTTACTTCTTCTAGACCAGTAAACGCCTTGCTTGTCTAGAGTCACTCTGTGAGTCTGTTTACATTTGGGAACCGTTGTGAGAGAAGCCTTTGGGTACTTCATGTGTTTGCAGATACATAACTGGTTACAAACTATCCTGTTGATAAGTTTTGATAGAATTCAAAAGCAGGCATTGCTTAGGTATTTGAAAATGTGTCAGGCTTCTAATCTAAAGTGCAGTATTTAAATATGTGGAATGTGTTCAGTTAACTTAACTCTTCTAGATTAGTGAATAGTGTTGCATGTCTAGAATCATACTGTGAGTGTGTGTGCATTTGTGAAGCATTGGGAGAGAAGCATTTGGTAACTTCGTGTGTCCTTGTACTACTGTAATCATTCAGTCATTATCCAAGTACTCATGCAGCGATTCACGTCCTTAGCACATGTACTGCTTCAAACTCTTATGCACTAAGCATGCAGTGTTCTAACTACCATCACACGTGTTTCAAGCCTACATTTCCCCAGTCAGTATCCATACAGTCCAGCAAACACTGTGTTACTCCCTTTGCACTCCTCTACTGACCCTTTCCGCACAATGTATTAATTCATTCACTGAAGGAAAAAGTAAGCAATTATAAATTCACTGAGTGTCTCTCCTTATGCTACTCCAATCATTCAGTCAGTATCAATGTCATCATGCAGCGAGCCAGGATTTAGGACATGGACTGCTTCAATCTCCTATGCATTATGCATGTAGTGCAGTAACCAATAATATCATCCTGATTCAGACCTAGAATTCCCTCAGTCAGTATCCATACACTGCTGCAAACACCCTGTTACTCCCCTTTTACTCCTCTAGTGACCCTTTCAGCACCATGTACGAATATATTCACTGTGTCTCTCCTTGTACTACTCTAATCATTCAGTCAGTATCCATGTTCTTATGCAGCGAGCCAGGCTTTATGACATGGACTGCTTCAAACTCCTATGCACTATGCATGTAGTGCTCTAACCAAGCACACAATTGTGTTTCAGGCTTAAAATTCCCTAGTCAGTATCCATACCCTGCTGCAAACACCCTATTACTCCCTTTGCATTCCTATACAGGTATTTATACACCTTAAATTACAATTTCAATTAGTGATAAGAAAAGAAAGTGGTTAAATGATGTTTTATATAGAATGTGTTTGTATGGTAATTGAGAAGTATAATTTATATATTTATTAAAATGCATTTATTTATGTATATTTTTTACAGATATTGTTTATCATCATTAAAATAAAGTTATCATGCCTGAAAAATTAAGAAAGAAAAAAACAGCTGTAGAAGAATTACTTGAAGAAAACTCAACAAGTATTGGATGACCAACATCATGTGGGTAAAAATAAACCATCTCCCGCTAAGACAACTAAGAAATGTATTTTAAAACTTTCTAAGCCCAAAATCAGTGTGCAGAATGTGTAAATAACTGAGAATCATTCATGTGGAAATAATAATGAAAATATAGAATTAAATATAGAACGTATGGTAAAGGAAGACCAAATCAGTATAAAGAAATACGTTTAAAAAAATTACATTATAATAGAGTGGTACATAACTTGCTGAAAGAGGTGAAAAGTATAGACAAAGAGCACTATTTTATAAAAAGAAACATATTGAACTATTCATTTTAGTTTTAAACAGAATTCGATTACTAAATACACCAATCCATTTAATGAAGGCCAAAGGTAAGAGGAAATGAGCAAGTAACAGAACTCATTTTGTGATGTTCTTTTTTGGGTGAATGGAAACACAGTTTAAGTTCAGAGCCTTTCTTTAATGAAGAGAGTTATTTTCAGACCAATAATTTATTGCATGCAGTTGATACCAATGGTTGAGCTTATGAGGTTAGAAATGGTTGTCCAATTAAGAAAGACAAGATGGTTCCCAGAAATGGAGAAGTGTTAACTGATGAAGTTCTAGGGAGACGTCCTAAAGCCCCAGTTTATACTTGGGATTGTAGTAGTATTTGTAGTGTACGACAAGAATCTATTGATATTCTATGCAATTTCATACGAGAATACAGTAAAAAAAAGTATTAAACAAAAGATTAAGATGTTGCAAGGACTAGACCCTTGCAAAGTAAGAAAATATACTGGTTTGCAAGGTCATTCGATGGCTT
Source organism: Lissotriton vulgaris (assembly GCF_964263255.1). Classification (NCBI taxonomy): domain Eukaryota; kingdom Metazoa; phylum Chordata; class Amphibia; order Caudata; family Salamandridae; genus Lissotriton; species Lissotriton vulgaris. The sequence goes on along the minus strand of NW_028247914.1, from coordinate 177,428 downwards.
GTCTTTCTAGAAAAGTATGTCAAAGTATTTTTCATCATTTCAGGATGTTAGCAGTACATCATTCTCAAATGCGGAAGTTAGTCAGAAGATTGTATTATGCAAAAAGTCCAGCACTAAAATTAAATGAGTTGAACAGTGCTCTTTTGGGTGGGTCAGTTTCAGATGTGAAGGTTTGTGAAAAAATTGAGTTTTCTTACATTTGCCCTTAACAAGAGAGTGTAGAAACTGAGACATTAATAGAAGAATATGTTGAAGAGAATGTGCAAAATACTACTACAAATAATGTTGAGGAACAAATTACAAAGTTTAAGATGTTTTCCGGTGAAAGACCAAATTATTCTTGTATTTGTTGTCGGCGAACTCACTTTAAAAATCAGACTAAATCAGTAGATATGTATTTAAAAAGTGAAAGAAAAAATAATGATAAGTGGAAGGAATTTGCAACATATTTGATGGTAGAGAATGTTTTTTGATTAGGTTTCTGATCAGCATATTTGTAAATATTGTTACAATAAATTAGATGAGAATAAAATGCCTGGTAGAGCTGTCCATAATATTCTTGAGTTGGTAACTATTCCTCCAGAACTGTTAGATTTAAATACCTACGAATCTATTCTTATTCAATGTGTGCACCTATATCAGACTATTGTTCATGTGGAGCCTAAAACAGGTAAATTCCCTCCTTCAGATTCACAGAGAGGATTAAAAGGAAGAGTTGTATATTTACCTCTAGAAGTAAAAAAAAATGTTGCAACTATTGGTGTAGAGTGTATAGAAAATGAAGCACTAGTTATTCTACCTAATGGCATGCCTACTAAGAGAAGTAAAATCTGGCAGGAATTAGTGCAAAAAGCAAGTTTATATCTGACAAAAAAACAATGACTCCTATAAAAATGTGTATATGGGAGAAGAAGAAATACTTTCAGCAGAAGATACTGAAACGTCATGTGGACAAATACAGAAAGTGGACTTGTCCAGAAGTGAAGAAATCCTTTGAAATGTGTGGAGTTAATTCCTCTTGTTCTTAACGTTTGGTAGGGGAACTACCGTTTTGATGGATGCTTTGTCACTGTTACGTTCAGTGTGTCTAGCTAATTTCTTGTTCCCTGTGCCGGTCTGGTCATTGAGTCCTGCATGGTGATTGGACCTGAAACAGGAGGGGAATTTGATCTAGAGGTTGAGGAAAGGCTTCATCTTTTATTTCATAAAGTTAGCATGGGGAGGTAATGATACCTTAAGGTTTTAGTGTCTGGTTCCTATTTTAAAAAGGTTCAGAAACCTAACTGACAGGAAGGTTTTTTGTCAACAACTTGATAAGCTACGTGGAGATAACTAAACAGCATGGTTCCCCTATTGGTGTTGGTAACATGCAATGCTCTCTAACAACAAACTTACTCCGCTATATGGTATTCCCCATCATGCATGCTGATGAATCACTGTCCAATTCGTGTGTGCAGGTTCTCTTTACATTAGTGTGGATCTGTCGTGCTAGATACTGGCGGAGGGTTCCCCTGGCAACGGATCTGGATCAGAGGTGCCGTCTGGTTTGTCTCTGCTGATATATCTCCTGACCGTCTGGAAAAATAGAAGTCAAAGGGCGGGACAATGCTTAAACAATGATCGCCTGGCCCTCCTGCTTGAAGGTTGCTAAGCTTGATTTTCTTCATAGGACAGGCTTCCTGTTTCCAGTTATTTGACACGGATAGCTTTATTGGTGCATGGGGTGGGTCTTTGCATGGACACTGAAAGTGGAATTGTTAATGAGGGCTATTTCTACAGAGCCTCATTCTGGAGCCCTGCATGTTAGTTGCGACACAATGTATGTTATGAGGTGTCATCTCAAACTCATTTTGTGTGGTAATTTGATGGTACTGCTTACATTAGATCACACGTTTAACTTTCATTCAACTTAGAAGTGATTTAATGCAAAATCTAACACACTATCCCAATATAACACAAACATTAAATATGTGACAATGGAAACCCCTGCCACCTCCATAAATGTAGCAGGCTGATAGATATACATTTGAATGCAGCCCTTGAACGTGCACTATTTATGCTCTGGACAAGCCAAAGGTTATGGGGGTCTAGGTTTTATGACCAATGTGATGTTGAGTCTAGTTTACATAATCTAAGGTAAAATACCTCCAACTGTGCATATATACTCAGGTATAACTGTGTTATCATGAAATAGTGAGATAAAAAAGATTTATTAAAACAACTAGGGTGATATTTTTGTATATTGCATTCATGAATCATCATAATTTTAATGTCACTAATATTTATGGGGACCAGATCTTTAATACAAATTGTCTCCTCTCAGTCTCTGGTGCATTCTATAGATTGAGTTGCAGAAACAGCCTCCTGTGTTTTATTACAATTCTCTATTCTCAAAACGTACAATAATTGTGCAACATCAGGGAAAATAAGTGACATTATTTTTAGTCCACCTTGCTTTTTAATACACAGTGTAAACAACACTATGGATGAGTGGGAAATATTTATATATTTTGCAATTTACTTTTCATTATCAATGTGTTTTTGCCCTAAACATAGAGATTTACATTCGATCATTCATGTCAATTATCTATCCCGCTTTTGATTATACTAGCAACATAAAGTAAAAATACATTTATTGTTAAAAACAGACCTGAGGAGAAGATTTTGTTGAAAGAAGGTAACACCTGTGTAATCGCATCATCAAGGAAGGCAGAATCCTTTGCCATAAATTCAATCACCGGCGCAGTCGCATCCAAGTGTTGATCTTGGAGCTCATTTAGCTTAGAAAAGGAATCCATGTTCAATGATGAAAACTTTCAAACTTTACTTCTTCTGTGTGTGCACCTATTCTTATAATAAATAATTTCAATTGCAAATTATTGATGAACAAAAGTCACTTTCATTTGTGTGTGCTCCAAATCTCATTCCAAATTCTATTCTTCTTTGATGTCAGCTGAGTAAGCATATACATATTTAGATTCCTGTTTGCAAAGCGCAATGCTATAAAGTGAGCCACATGTTCCATCACCTTAATTGAAACAGATACAGCAATGCAATTTCTGCAACTATAGTGAAGAGGTTTTTTAGAACAGTCCTTTAAAATATGCACTTGCTATTCATTCTTTAACAAGCTTGGTCTTGGGCTTTTAGTTTTTAGTGTTTTTATTGAACAATGAAATTATTGATATCACACAAATACACAAAAGTTAGGCCTTAATTATGATGTCAGTCGGACATGAGTCGTATTGGAAATGGGACTGCCTGACAAAGAATTGGAAGTCCTACTTTCACTATTATGATGCGGCCACCTTCAAGCTGGTTGGAGAGTATATCATTTATTTTTAGGCCTGTGCTGCCGGATGCAGCACCTGCCTCATTAGAAAACATACACATTTATACTATGCATAGACCGTATGGCAGACACCATGCGGTGCCTCCAATATGCTGCAAGGATCTATGGTGCCCCCCAGGCCCCATAGCAGGGAGCCATGAAAGGGCAGGTGCAAAGTGACATTGTAATCCCAACAGCAGAGCAAGGTCTGGCTCCACTGTCATTTTGGGTTTACTGTTCTGCCTGTCCTTCAGAAGCAGAGTGAATTTCCCCTGTGGACAGTAAGCCTGCTTCAAGCTGTTGGATGGCTTTCTGCCCGACATATTTATTACCCCTTTAAAGTATAACCATGTGCGTGATATCAGATTCACACAAAATCTGAAAAATGTTCCAATATAGGGAATTACAACATTGTGAATATTTCTTTAAAAAATAGGGTTATCAATTGGGAGGGGGTACTTATACCCAAACCCAAAAAGCCCTCTTTGGGGATATAAAAACAATGATATGAGAGCGTTTTCAATAAGCCCCTGGCAGTTATAGCACAAGCAGCCATCAGGCTTATATGAAATATGTGCTATGTTGAACTTTTTACCTTTTCACAAGGTCCATTGGGTTCCTTCAAAGTTTTATGCAAACTCATCAAGATGTGCTGGATCATCTGATTTTGTCAGCAACTGCTCTCAGTGGAAGCAACTTGGATTTTGCCATCGCTGGAGAGTTTTTTACCTGGCAGAAATATTTATTGCCTTTCCCTCATTCAAGGTTTCATATTTGGACTTAGTTCTTTTTTTGGAAGTAGCAATCACCCGGCAGAGCAAGGCTGAGTAGAGCTCCGCAATGCTGCCCACGTGTGACACGATGTCGCACTGAACCCATTTTGATTGGAGCAAAAAGTGCTGAGCACTATGAACCTGGGTTTCTTGCCAACCTTCAGTGCGACCTCCATGGGTTCACTTTAGCAACTTCCTGAACCTTCCAGAAATTAAAACAATGACTAAGGGCTATGGCTTGAAGTTTAGAGGACATGTTACCCCATCACAAATGTGACAGAGAGCCGTTGCGTTTATTGAGAGATTTTCGTACCTACAAGTAAATACCTATGCAGAGTCTAAAGTTGATAAGGAAGACTCTGTTACCCTCATCTGTAAAATGTACACTATCTCTCCTATAGATGCCATCCATATTGAAACACAAATTGTTGTGGTAAATTAACCCCATCCTATAATCTCGGAGAAAAGCAGAAACAGATTTATTGACATGTTTCCTAGCTTTCTCAACCTGTGGACTACATTGATTGGACCAGTTCCATTTCTGCCTTTGGCATATGTTAGAATAGACAAAGGCAGTTTGGGGGAAAAGTGACATCAATTCTCTAAAGGTGTCCTTCATAAGCATTTCCAGACCTACCCCAGTCAAAGTGCCTAGGTCATTGCAACCACAGTGCACAATTATGAGGTCAGGGTGTTGGAAATGCAAAAAAGATTTAACCACTGGCATCAATTGGTGCCACTTTAACCCTCTCTGTCCAATCCATTTAATGTCTGCATTTGGCAAAGCTAGATCTTTGTCAATGCCTCTATTTTCTGCATACCTTTAGCTCCAGAAAATATAGCTGTGTCCCACAATCCACACTCTAAGAATCTTGAAGGGAGGTCTGGATGCACTCAGAAGGTGTCTGTATGTGAAATGGCAGTTTTAGAAGTTAGATTTTCAAATGGTGGATAAGATGCACATTTGAAAAAAGAAAATAAATGATTGGCTGCTTGACAACATTCTAGACTGAAAAGTAGGTTGCGTGTTTCTGTTTTTTAAAACCATGTTTCCTATTGGTCAAGATAAACAGTTTGAAAGGAACATTACATAGCATAAGGAGATATTTTGAAAACTCAAGCACACTTGCTGTTTGTATTAGCAACATTGTGTGCTGAACTTATGACCTGTGTGCTCAGTTGAGTGTTCCATGACCTGTTTCTATGGTAACAGACAGTAAACAAATTGGGGGTACAGTTTAAACGTATGTCAATTGGAAAGGGTAGAAATGTGTAACCAACAGAAATGTTTGTTAGCTTTTGAATTAATGTGGGAAGCAATGTGATTTGATATTTACATGTATATGTGTGCAGAATTAGAGGGGAAGTTTGCCATTTTTTGTTTTTCCTAAGAACAGTACAGTACAGAGATTCTGTAAAAGAAAATCTGGTGTGTGACTAACATACTTTTTATTCTACAAATCAATTTGAAAGGTGAGTTATTATTTTGTGAGGGGTTGTATGCAGTGTGTTTTTAATAAGAATAATGTATTTCTCCTGGTAAAGTCCAGGGAGTAGTCTTTCTTGTCTAGAATCAAATTGTGAGAATGTGTTCATTTGGGAATCATTGTGAGATAAGCATTTGGGTACTTCATGTGTTTGCAGAAACTATTTTTTTTAAAACAATTCATGTTGATAAGTTTTGCTAGAATTAGAAACCAGCCATTGCTTATGTATTTTATAAATGATTTAGGCTTCCACAGTAAAGTGCAGTTCTAAAATGTGTGGAATGTGTGCAGTCATCTTACCTCTTCCAGGCTAGTAATTATGTTTTGGTAAAGTCCAAATGATACAGTTGCTTGTCTAGAATCACACTGTGAGTCTGTGTGCATCTGGGAAACATTGTGACAGAAGCATTTGGGTACTTCATGATTTTGAAGACATATAACTGCTCGAAAACCTATCCTGTTGTCAAGTTTTGGTATAATTAGAAGCCAGCCATTGCTTATGTATTTGCAAAATGAGTTAGGCTTCCACAGTACACTGCAGTTCTAAAATTTGTGGAATGTGTGCAGTCATCTGACCTGTTCCAGACTAGTTAAAGTTTTTTGTAGAGTCCAAGGGATACTGTTATTTGTCTAGAATCACACTGTGAGTCTGTATGCATTTGGGAAAACTGTGAGAGAAAGATTTGGGTGCTTCATGTGTTTGCAGACACATGACTTCTAAAAACCTATCTTGTTGTCAAGTTTTGGTAGAATTAAAAAATAGTCTTTGCTTTTGTATTTGCAAAATGAGTTAGGCTTTGACACTAAAATACAGTACTGAAATATGTGGATTGTGTCTGGCCACCTTACTTCTTCTAGACCAGTAAATGTGTTTTGATAAAGTCCAAGAGATAGCCTTTCTTGTCTAGAATCACTCTGTGAGTCTGTGTACATTTGGGAACCGCTGTGAGAGAAGCCTTTGGGTACTTCATGTGTTTGCAGATACATAACTAGTTACAAACCTATCCTGTTGACAAGTGTTGGTAGAATTTGAAAGCAGGCATTGCTTAGGTATTTGAAAATGTGTCAGGCTTCCACTCTAAAGTGCAGTATTTAAATAAGTGGAATGTGTTCAGTTAACTTAACTCTTCTAGATTAGTGAATAGTGTTGCTTGTCTAGAATCATACTGTGAGTGTGTGTGCATTTGTGAAGCATTGGGAGAGAAGCATTTGGTAACTTCATGAGTCCTTGTACTACTGTAATCATTCAGTCATTATCCAACTACTCATGCAGCGATTCAGGTCCTTAGCACATGTACTGCTTCAAACTCCTATGCACTAAGCATGTAGTGTTCTAACTACCATCACACGTGTTTCAAGCCTACATGTCCCCAGTCAGTATCCATACAGTCCAGCAAACACTGTGTTACTCCCTTTGCACTCCTCTACTGACCCTTTCCGCACAATGTATTAATTCATTCACTGAAGGAAAAAGTAAGCAATTATAAATTCACTGAGTGTCTCTCCTTATGCTAGTCTAATCATTCAGTCAGTATCAATGTCCTCATGCAGCGAGCCAGGATTTAGGACATGGACTGCTTCAATCTCGTATGCATTATACATGTAGTGCAGTAACCAATAATATCATTTTGTTTCAGACCTAGAATTCCCCAGTCAATATCCATACACTACTGCAAATACACAGTTTCTCCCCTTGTGCTCCTCCGGTGACCCTTTCTGCACCATGTATGAATATATTCACTGAAGTAAAACTCAAAAAATTATACATTCACCCAGTGTCTCTCCTCGTACTACTCTAATCATTCAATCAGTATCCTTGTACTCATGCAGCGAGCCAGGTTTTAGGACAGGGACTGCTTCAAACTCCTATGCACTATGCATGTAGTGCTCTAACCAAGTACATAATTATGTTTCAGGCCTACAATTCCCCAGTCAGTATCCATACACTGCTGCAAACACCCTGTTACTCCCTTTGCATTCATATACAGGTATTTCTACACCTTAAATTACAATTTCAATTAGTGATAAGAAAAGAAAGTGGTTAAATGATGTTTTAAATAGAATGTGTTTGTATGGTAATTGAGAAGTATAATTTATATATTTATTAAAATGCATTTATTTATGTATATTTTTTACAGATATTGTTTATCATCATTAAAATAAAGTTATCATGCCTGAAAAATTAAGAAAGAGAAAAAAACTGCTATAGAAGAATTACTTGAAGAAAACTCAACAAGTATTGGATGACCAACATCATGTGGGTAAAAAGAAACCATCTCCCGCTAAGACAACTAAGAAATGTATTTTAAAACTTTCTAAGCCCAAAATCAGTGTGCAGAATGTGTAAACAACTGAGAATCATTCATGTGGAAATAATAATGAAAATATAGAATTAAATATAGAACATATGGTAAAGGAAGACCAAATCATTATAAAGAAATACGTTTAAAAAAATTACATTATAATAGAGTGGTACATAACTTGCTGAAAGAGGTGAAAAGTATAGACAAAGAGCACTATTTTATAAAAAGAAACATATTGAACTATTCATTTTAGTTTTAAACAGAATTCGATTACTAAATACACCAATCCATTTAATGAAGGCCAAAGGTAAGAGGAAATGAGCAAGTAACAGAACTCATTTTGTGATGTTCTTTTTTGGGTGAATGGAAACACAGTTTAAGTTCAGAGCCTTTCTTTAATGAAGAGAGTTATTTTCAGACCAATAATTTATTGCATGCAGTTGATACCAATATTTGAGCTTATGAGGTTAGAAATGGTTGTCCAATTCAGAAAGACAAGATGGTTCCCAGAAACAGAGAAGTGTTAACTGATGAAGTTCTAGGGAGACGTCCTAAAGCCTCAGTTTTTACTTGGGATTGTAGTAGTATTTGTAGTGTACGACAAGAATCTATTGATATTTTATGCAATTTCTTACGAGAATACAGTAAAAAAAGTATTAAACAAAAGATTAAGATGTTGCAAGGACTAGACCCTTACAAAGTAAGAAAATATACTGGTTTGCAAGGTCATTCGCTGGCTTGTCTTTCTAGAAAAGTATGTCAAAGTATTTTTCATCATTTCAGGATGTTAGCAGTACATCATTCTCAAATGCGGAAGTTAGTCAGAAGATTGTATTATGCAAAAAGTCCAGCACTAAAATTAAATGAGTTGAACAGTGCTCTTTTGGGTGGGTCAGTTTCATATGTGAAGGTTTGTGACGAAATTGAGTTTTCTTACTTTTGCCCTGAACTAGAGAGTGTAGAAACTGAGACATTAATAGAAGAATATGTTAAAGAGAATGTGCAAAATACTACTACAAATAATGTTGCGGAACAAATTACAAAGTTTAAGATGTTTTCCGGTGATAGACCAAATTATTCTTGTTTTTGTTGTCGGCGAACTCACTTTAAAAATCAGACTAAATCAGTTGATATGTATTTAAAAAGTGAAAGAAAAAATAATGATAAGTGGAAGGGATTTGCAACATATTTGATGGTAGAGAATGTTTTTGATTAGGTTTCTGATCAGCATATTTGTAAATATTGTTACAATAAATTAGATGAGAATTAAATGCCTGCTAGAGCTGCACATAATAATCTTGAGTTGGTAACTATTCCTCCAGAACTGTTAGATTTAAATACCTACGAGTCTATTCTTATTCAATGTGTGCACCCATATCAGGCTATTGTTCATGTGGAGCCTAAAACAGGTAAGTTCCCTCCTTCAGATTCACAGAGAGGATTAAAAGGAAGAGTTGTATATTTACCTCTAGATTTAAAGAAAAATGTTGCAACTATTGGTGTAGAGTGTATAGAAAATGAAGCACTAGTTATTCTACTTAATGGCATGCCTACTAAGAGTAAGAAAATCTGGCAGAAATTAGTGCAAAAAGTGAGTTTATATCTGACAAAAAACAATGACTCCTATATAAATGTGTATATGGGAGAAGAAATACTTTCAGCAGAAGATACTGAAACGTCATGTGGACAAATAGAGAAAGTGGACTTGTCCAGAAGTGAAGAAATCCTTTGAAATGTGTGGAGTTAATTCCTCTTGTTCTTAACGTTTGGTAGGGGAACTACCGTTTTGCTGGATGCTTTGTCACCGTTCCTTTTAGTGTGTCTAGCTTATTTCTTGTTCCCTGTGCCGGTCTGGTCATTGAGTCCTGCATGGTGATTGGACCTGAAACAGGAGGGGAATTTGATCTAGAGGTTGAGGAAAAGCTTCATCTTTTATTTCATAAAGTTAGCATGGGCAGGTCATGATACCTTAACGTGTTAGTGTCTGGTTCCTGTTTTAAAAAGGTTCATAAACCTAACAGACAGGAAGGTTTCTTGTCAACAACTTGATCAACTACATGGAGATAACTAAACAGCATGGTTCCCCTATTGATGTTGGTAACATGCAATGCTCTCTAATCACAAATTTACTACGCTATATGGTATTCGCCATCATGCATGCTGATGACATCACTGTTCAATTCGTGTGTGCAGGTTCTCTTTACATTAGTGTGGATCTGTTGTGCTAGATACTGGTGGAGGGTTCCCCTGGCAATGGATCTGGATCACAGGTGCAGTCTGGTTTGTCTCTGCTGATATATCTCCTGACCGCCTGGAAAAATAGAAGTCAAAGTGTGGAACAATGCTTAAACAGTGATCGCCTAGCCCTCCTGCTTGAATGTTGCAAAGTTTGACTTTCTTCATAGGACGGGCTTCCTGTTTCCAGTTATTTGAAACGGATAGCTTTATTAGTGCATGAGGTGGGTCTTTGCATGGACACTGAAAGTGGAATTGTTAATGAGGGTTATTTCTACACTGCCCCATTCTGGAGACCTGCATGTTAGTTGCGACACAATGTATGTTATGAGGTGTCATCTCAAACTCATTTTGTGTGGTAATTTGATGGTACTGCTTACATTAGCTCAAACGTTTAACTTTCATTCAACTTAGAAGTGATTTAATGCACAATCTAACACACTATCCGAATATAACACAAACGTTAAATATGTGACAATGGAAACCCCTGCCACCTCCATAAATGTAGCAGGCTGATAGATATACCTTTGAATGCAGCCCTTGAACGTGCAGTATTTATGCTCTGGGCAAGCAAAAGGTTATTGGGGTCTATGTTTTATGACCAATGTGATATTGAGTCTATGTACATAATCTACGGTAAAATACCTCCAACAGTGCATATATACTCAGGTATAACTGTGTTCTCATGAAATAGTGAGATAAAAAAGATTTATTAAAACAACTAGGGTAATATATTTGTATATTGCATTCATGAATCATCAGAATATTAATGTCACTAATATTTATGGGGACCGGATCTGTAATACAAATTGTCTCTTCTCAATCTCTGGTGCATTCTATATATTGAGCTGCAGAAACAGCCTCCTGTGTTTTATTAGAAATCTCTATTCTCAAAACGTACAATATTTGTGCAATATCAGAGAAAATAAGTGACATTATTTGTAGTCCATCTTGCGTTTTAATACACAGTGGTAACAACAAAATGGATGAGTGGTAAATATTTATATATTTTGCAATTTACTTTTAATTATCAATGTGTTTTTGTCCTAAGCATAGAGATTTACATTCGATCCTTCATGTCAATTCTCTATCCCTGCTTTTGATTATACTAGCAACATAAAGTAAAAATACATTTATTGTTAAAAACAGACCTGAGGAGAAGATTTTGTTGAAAGAAGGTAACATCCATGTAATCGCATCATCAAGGAAGGCAGAATCCTTTGCCACAAATGCAGTCACCGGCGCAGTCGCATCCAAGTGTTGATCTTGGAGCTCTTTTAGCTTAGAAAAGGAATCCATGTTCAATGATGATAACTTTCAAACTTTTCTTCTGTGTGTGCACCCATTCTTATATTAAATAATTTCAATTGCAAATTATTGATGAACCAAAGTCACTTTCATTTGTGTGCGCTCCAAATCTCATTCCAAATTCTATTCTTCTTTGATGTCAGCTGAGTAAGCATATACATATTTAAATTCCTGTTTTCAATGCGCAATACTATAAAGTGAGCCACATGTTCCATCACCTTAATTGAAACAGATACAGCAATGCAATTTCTGCAACTATAGTGAAGAGGTTTTTTAGAACAGTCCTTTAAAATATGCACTTGCTATTCATTCTTTAACAAGCTTGGTCTTGGGCTTTTAGTTTTTAGTGTTTTTTTATTGTACAATGAAATTATTGATATCACACAAATACACAAAAGTTAGGCCTTAATTATGATGTCAGTCGGACATGAGTCGTATTGGAAATGGGACTGCCTGACAAAGAATTGGAAGTCCTACTTTCACTATTATGATGCGGCCACCTTCAAGCTGGTTGGAGAGTATATCATTTATTTTTAGGCCTGTGCTGCCGGATGCAGCACCAGCCTCAATAGAAAATATACATATGTATACTATGCATGGACCGTATGGCAGACACCATGCGGTGCCTCCAATATGCTGCAAGTTTCTATGGTGCCCCCCAGGCCCCATAGCAGAGCGCCATGAAAGGGCAGGTGCAAAGTGACATTGTAATCCCAACAGCAGAGCCAAGTCTGGCTCCACTGTCATTTTGGGTTTACTGTTCTGCCCGTCCTTTAGAAGCAGAGTGAAATTCCCCTGTGGTCAGAAAGCCTGCTTCAATCTGTTGGATGGCTTTCTACCCGACATATTTATCACCCCTTTAAAGTATAACCATGTGCGTGATATCAGATTCACACACAATCTGATAAATGTTCCAATGTAGGGAATTACAACATTGTGAATATTTCTTTAAAAAATAGGGTTATCAATTGGGAGGGGGTACTTATACCCAAACCCAAAAAGCCCTCTTTGGGGATATAAAAACAATGATATGAGAGCGTTTTCAATAAGCCCCTGGCAGTTATAGCACAAGCAGCCATCAGGCTTATATGAAATATGTGATATGTTGAACGTTTTACCTTTTCACAAGGTCCATTGGGTTCCTTCAAAGTTTTATGCAAACTCATCAAGATGTGCTGGATCATCTGATTTTGTCAGCAACTGCTCTCAGTGGAAGCAACTTGGATTTTGCCATCGCTGGAGAGTTTTTTACCTGGCAGAAATATTTATTGCCTTTCCCTCATTCAAGGTTTCATATTTGGACTTAGTTCTTTTTTTGGAAGTAGCAATCACCCGGCAGAGCAAGGCTGAGTAGAGCTCCGCAATGCTGCCCACGTTTGACACGATGTCGCACTGAACCCATTTTGATTGGAGCAAAAAGTGCTGAGCACTATGAACCTGGGTTTCTTGCCAACCTTCAGTGCGACCTCCATGGGTTCACTTTAGCAACTTCCTGAACCTTCCAGAAATTAAAACAATGACTAAGGGCTATGGCTTGAAGTTTAGAGGACATGTTACCCCATCACAAATGTGACAGAGAGCCGTTGCGTTTATTGAGAGATTTTCGTACCTACAAGTAAATACCTATGCAGAGTCTAAAGTTGATAAGGAAGACTCTGTTACCCTCATCTGTAAAATGTACACTATCTCCCCTATAGATGCCATCCATATTGAAACACAAATTGTTGTGTTAAATTAACCCCATCCTATAATCTCGGAGAAAAGCAGAAACAGATTTATTGACATGTTTCCTAGCTTTCTCAACCTGTGGACTACATTGATTGGACCAGTTCCATTTCTGCCTTTGGCATATGTTAGAATAGACAAAGGCAGTTTAGGGGAAAAGTGACATCAATTCTCTAAAGGTGTCCTTCATAAGCATTTCCAGACCTACCCCAGTCAAAGTGCCTAGGTCATTGCAACCACAGTGCACAATTATGAGGTCAGGGTGTTGGAAATGCAAAAAAGATTTAACCACTGGCATCAATTGGTGCCACTTTAACCCTCTCTGTCCAATCCATTTAATGTCTGCATTTGGCAAAGCTAGATCTTTGTCAATGCCTCTATTTTCTGCATACCTTTAGCTCCAGAAAATATAGCTGTGTCCCACAATCCACACTCTAAGATTCTTGAAGGGAGGTCTGGATGCACTCAGAAGGTGTCTGTATGTGAAATGGCAGTTTTAGAAGTTAGATTTTCAAATGGTGGATAAGATGCACATTTGAAAAAAGAAAATAAATGATTGGCTGCTTGACAACATTCTAGACTGAAAAGTAGGTTGCGTGTTTCTGTTTTTTAAAACCATGTTTCCTATTGGTCAAGATAAACAGTTTGAAAGGAACATTACATAGCATAAGGTGATATTTTGAAAACTCAAGCACACTTGCTGTTTGTATTAGCAACATTGTGTGCTGAACTTATGACCTGTGTGCTCAGTTGAGTGTGCCATGACCTGTTTCTATGGTAACAGACAGTAAGCAAATTGGGGGTACAGTTTAAACGTATTTCAATTGGAAAGGGTAGAAATGTGTAACCAACAGAAATGTTTGTTAGCTTTTGAATTAATGTGGGAAGCAATGTGATTTGATATTTACATGTATATGTGTGCAGAATTAGAGGGGAAGTTTGCCATTTTTTGTTTTTCCTAAGAACAGTACAGTACAGAGATTCTGTAAAAGAAAATCTGGTGTGTGACTAACATACTTTTTATTATACAAATCAATGTGAAAGGTGAGTTATTATTTTGTGAGGGGTTGTATGCAGTGTGTTTTTAATAAGAATAATGTATTTCTCCTGGTAAAGTCCAGGGAGTAGTCTTGCTTGTCTAGAATCAAATTGTGAGAATGTGTTCATTTGGGAATCATTGTGAGATAAGCATTTGGGTACTTCATGTGTTTGCAGAAACTATTTTTTAAAAACAATTCATGTTGATAAGTTTTGCTAGAATTAGAAACCAGCCATTGCTTATGTATTTTATAAATGATTTAGGCTTCCACAGTAAAGTGCAGTTCTAAAATGTGTGGAATGTGTGCAGTCATCTTACCTCTTCCAGGCTAGTAAATATGTTTTGGTAAAGTCCAAATGATACAGTTGCTTGTCTAGAATCACACTGTGAGTCTGTGTGCATCTGGGAAACATTGTGACAGAAGCATTTGGGTACTTCATGATTTTGAAGACATATAACTGCTTGAAAACCTATCCTGTTGTCAAGTTTTGGTATAATTAGAAGCCAGCCATTGCTTATGTATTTGCAAAATGAGTTAGGCTTCCACAGTACACTGCAGTTCTAAAATTTGTGGAATGTGTGCAGTCATCTGACCTGTTCCAGACTAGTTAAAGTTTTTTGTAGAGTCCAAGGGATACTGTTATTTGTCTAGAATCACACTGTGAGTCTGTATGCATTTGGGAAAACTGTGAGAGAAAGATTTGGGTGCTTCATGTGTTTGCAGACACATGACTTCTAAAAACCTATCTTGTTGTCAAGTTTTGGTAGAATTAAAAAATAGTCTTTGCTTTTGTATTTGCAAAATGAGTTAGGCTTTGACACTAAAATACAGTACTGAAATATGTGGATTGTGTGTGGCCACCTTACCTCTTCTAGACCAGTAAATGTGTTTTGATAAAGTCCAAGGGATAGCCTTTCTTGTCTAGAATCACTCTGTGAGTCTGTGTACATTTGGGAACCGCTGTGAGAGAAGCCTTTGGGTACTTCATGTGTTTGCAGATACATAACTAGTTACAAACCTATCCTGTTGACAAGTGTTGGTAGAATTTGAAAGCAGGCATTGCTTAAGTATTTGAAAATGTGTCAGGCTTCTACTCTAAAGTGCAGTATTTAAATAAGTGGAATGTGTTCAGTTAACTTAACTCTTCTAGATTAGTGAATAGTGTTGCTTGTCTAGAATCATACTGTGAGTGTGTGTGCATTTGTGAAGCATTGGGAGAGAAGCATTTGGTAACTTCATGAGTCCTTGTACTACTGTAATCATTCAGTCATTATCCAAGTACTCATGCAGCGATTCAGGTCCTTAGCACATGTACTGCTTCAAACTCCTATGCACTAAGCATGTAGTGTTCTAACTACCATCACACGTGTTTCAAGCCTACATGTCCCCAGTCAGTATCCATACAGTCCAGCAAACACTGTGTTACTCCCTTTGCACTCCTCTACTGACCCTTTCCGCACAATGTATTAATTCATTCACTGAAGGAAAAAGTAAGCAATTATAAATTCACTGAGTGTCTTTCCTTATGCTAGTCTAATCATTCAGTCAGTATCAATGTCCTCATGCAGCGAGCCAGGATTTAGGACATGGACTGCTTCAATCTCGTATGCATTATGCATGTAGTGCAGTAACCATTAATATCATTTTGTTTCAGACCTAGAATTCCCCAGTCAATATCCATACACTACTGCAAATACACAGTTTCTCCCCTTGTGCTCCTCCGGTGACCCTTTCTGCACCATGTATGAATATATTCACTGAAGTAAAACTCAAAAAATTATACATTCACCCAGTGTCTCTCCTCGTACTACTCTAATCATTCAATCAGTATCCTTGTACTCATGCAGCGAGCCAGGTTTTAGGACAGGGACTGCTTCAAACTCCTATGCACTATGCATGTAGTGTTCTAACCAAGTACATAATTATGTTTCAGGCCTACAATTCCCCAGTCAGTATCCATACACTGCTGCAAACACCCTGTTACTCCCTTTGCATTCATATACAGGTATTTCTACACCTTAAATTACAATTTCAATTGGTGATAAGAAAAGAAAGTGGTTAAATGATGTTTTAAATAGAATGTGTTTGTATGGTAATTGAGAAGTATAATTTATATATTTATTAAAATGCATTTATTTATGTATATTTTTTACAGATATTGTTTATCATCATTAAAATAAAGTTATCATGTCTGAAAAATTGAGAAAGAGAAAGAAAAAGCTATAAAAGAATTACTTGAAGAAAACTCAACAAGTATTGGATGACCAACATCATGTGGGTAAAAAGAAACCATCTCCCGCTAAGACAACTAAGAAATGTATTTTAAAACTTTCTAAGCCCAAAATCAGTGTGCAGAATGTGTAAACAACTGAGAATCATTCATGTGGAAATAATAATGAAAATATAGAATTAAATATAGAACGTATGGTAAAGGAAGACCAAATCAGTATAAAGAAATACGTTTAAAAAAATTACATTATAATAGAGTGGTACATAACTTGCTGAAAGAGGTGAAAAGTATAGACAAAGAGCACTATTTTATAAAAAGAAACATATTGAACTATTCATTTTAGTTTTAAACAGAATTTGATTACTAAATACACCAATCCATTTAATGAAGGCCAAAGGTAAGAGGAAATGAGCAAGTAACAGAACTCATTTTGTGATGTTCTTTTTTGGGTGAATGGAAACACAGTTTACGTTCAGAGCCTTTCTTTAATGAAGAGAGTTATTTTCAGACCAATAATTTATTGCATGCAGTTGATACCAATATTTGAGCTTATGAGGTTAGAAATGGTTGTCCAATTCAGAAAGACAAGATGGTTCCCAGAAACAGAGAAGTGTTAACTGATGAAGTTCTAGGGAGACGTCCTAAAGCCTCAGTTTTTACTTGGGATTGTAGTAGTATTTGTAGTGTACGACAAGAATCTATTGATATTTTATGCAATTTCCTACGAGAATACAGTAAAAAAAGTATTAAACAAAAGATTAAGATGTTGCAAGGACTAGACCCTTACAGAGTAAGAAAATATACTGGTTTGCAAGGTCATTCGCTGGCTTGTCTTTCTAGAAAAGTATGTCAAAGTATTTTTCATCATTTCAGGATGTTAGCAGTACATCATTCTCAAATGCGGAAGTTAGTCAGAAGATTGTATTATGCAAAAAGTCCAGCACTAAAATTAAATGAGTTGAACAGTGCTCTTTTGGGTGGGTCAGTTTCATATGTGAAGGTTTGTGACGAAATTGAGTTTTCTTACTTTTGCCCTGAACTAGAGAGTATAGAAACTGAGACATTAATAGAAGAATATGTTAAAGAGAATGTGCAAAATACTACTACAAATAATGTTGCGGAACAAATTACAAAGTTTAAGATGTTGTCCAGTGATAGACCAAATTATTCTTGTATTTGTTGTCGGCGAACTCACTTTAAAAATCAGACTAAATCAGTTGATATGTATTTAAAAAGTGAAAGAAAAAATAATGATAAGTGGAAGGAATTTGCAACATATTTGATGGTAGAGAATGTTTTTGATTAGGTTTCTGATCAGCATATTTGTAAATATTGTTACAATAAATTAGATGAGAATTAAATGCCTGCTAGAGCTGCACATAATAATCTTGAGTTGGTAACTATTCCTCCAGAACTGTTAGATTTAAATACCTACGAGTCTATTCTTATTCAATGTGTGCACCCATATCAGGCTATTGTTCATGTGGAGCCTAAAACAGGTAAGTTCCCTCCTTCAGATTCACAGAGAGGATTAAAAGGAAGAGTTGTATATTTACCTCTAGATTTAAAGAAAAATGTTGCAAATATTGGTGTAGAGTGTATAGAAAATGAAGCACTAGTTATTCTACTTAATGGCATGCCTACTAAGAGTAAGAAAATCTGGCAGAAATTAGTGCAAAAAGCGAGTTTATATCTGGCAAAAAACAATGACTCCTATATAAATGTGTATATGGGAGAAGAAATACTTTCAGCAGAAGATACTGAAAAGTCATGTGGACAAATAGAGAAAGTGGACTTGTCCAGAAGTGAAGAAATCCTTTGAAATGTGTGGAGTTAATTCCTCTTGTTCTTAACGTTTGGTAGGGGAACTACCGTTTTGCTGGATGCTTTGTCACTGTTCCTTTTAGTGTGTCTAGCTAATTTCTTGTTCCCTGTGCCGGTCTGGTCATTGAGTCCTGCATGGTGATTGGACCTGAAACAGGAGGGGAATTTGATCTAGAGGTTGAGGAAAAGCTTCATCTTTTATTTCATAAAGTTAGCATGGGGAGGTAATGATACCTTAAGGTTTTAGTGTCTGGTTCCTATTTTAAAAAGGTTCATAAACCTAACAGACAGGAAGGTTTCTTGTCAACAACTTGATCAACTACATGGAGATAACTTAACAGCATGGTTCCCCTATTGATGTTGGTAACATGCAATGCTCTCTAATCACAAATTTACTACGCTATATGGTATTCGCCATCATGCATGCTGATGACATCACTGTCCAATTCGTGTGTGCAGGTTCTCTTTACATTAGTGTGGATCTGTTGTGCTAGATACTGGTGGAGGGTTCCCCTGGCAACGGATCTGGATCACAGGTGCCGTCTGGTTTGTCTCTGCTGATATATCTCCTGACCGCCTGGAAAAATAGAAGTCAAAGGGTGGAACAATGCTTAAACAGTGATCGCCTAGCCCTCCTACTTGAAGGTTGCTAAGCTTGACTTTCTTCATAGGACGGGCTTCCTGTTTCCAGTTATTTGACACGGATAGCTTTATTAGTGCATGAGGTGGGTCTTTGCATGGACACTGAAAGTGGAATTGTTAATGAGGGTTATTTCTACACTGCCCCATTCTGGAGACCTGCATGTTAGTTGCGACACAATGTATGTTATGAGGTGTCATCTCAAACTCATTTTGTGTGGTAATTTGATGGTACTGCTTACATTAGCTCAAACGTTTAACTTTCATTCAACTTAGAAGTGATTTAATGCACAATCTAACACACTATCCCAATATAACACAAACGTTAAATATGTGACAATGGAAACCCCTGCCACCTCCATAAATGTAGCAGGCTGATAGATATACCTTTGAATGCAGCCCTTGAACGTGCACTATTTATGCTCTGGGCAAGCAAAAGGTTATTGGGGTCTATGTTTTATGACCAATGTGATATTGATTCTATGTACATAATCTACGGTAAAATACCTCCAACAGTGCATATATACTCAGGTATAACTGTGTTCTCATGAAATAGTGAGATGAAAAAGATTTATTAAAACAACTAGGGTAATATGTTTGTATATTGCATTCATGAATCATCAGAATTTTAATGTCACTAATATTTATGGGGACCAGATCTGTAATACAAATTGTCTCTTCTCAATCTCTGGTGCATTCTATATATTGAGCTGCAGAAACAGCCTCCTGTGTTTTATTAGAAATCTCTATTCTCAAAACGTACAATATTTGTGCAATATCAGAGAAAATAAGTGACATTATTTGTAGTCCATCTTGCGTTTTAATACACAGTGTAAACAACACAATGGATGAGTGGTAAATATTTATATATTTTGCAATTTACTTTTAATTATCAATGTGTTTTTGTCCTAAGCATAGAGATTTACATTCGATCCTTCATGTCAATTCTCTATCCCTGCTTTTGATTATACTAGCAACATAAAGTAAAAATA
This sequence comes from Lissotriton vulgaris, assembly GCF_964263255.1. NCBI lineage: Eukaryota > Metazoa > Chordata > Amphibia > Caudata > Salamandridae > Lissotriton > Lissotriton vulgaris. The sequence goes on along the minus strand of NW_028247914.1, from coordinate 157,541 downwards.
CATTTATTGTTAAAAACAGACCTGAGGAGAAGATTTTGTTGAAAGAAGGTAACATCCGTGTAATCGCATCATCAAGGAAGGCAGAATCCTTTGCCACAAATGCAGTCACCGGCGCAGTCGCATCCAAGTGTTGATCTTGGAGCTCTTTTAGCTTAGAAAAGGAATCCATGTTCAATGATGATAACTTTCAAACTTTTCTTCTGTGTGTGCACCCATTCTTATATTAAATAATTTCAATTGCAAATTATTGATGAACCAAAGTCACTTTCATTTGTGTGCGCTCCAAATCTCATTCCAAATTCTATTCTTCTTTGATGTCAGCTGAGTAAGCATATACATATTTAAATTCCTGTTTTCAATGCGCAATACTATAAAGTGAGCCACATATTCCATCACCTTAATTGAAACAGATACAGCAATGCAATTTCTGCAACTATAGTGAAGAGGTTTTTTAGAACAGTCCTTTAAAATATGCACTTGCTATTCATTCTTTAACAAGCTTGGTCTTGGGCTTTTAGTTTTTAGTGTTTTTTATTGTACAATGAAATTATTGATATCACACAAATACACAAAACTTAGGCCTTAATTATGATGTCAGTCGGACATGAGTCGTATTGGAAATGGGACTGCCTGACAAAGAATTGGAAGTCCTACTTTCACTATTATGATGCGGCCACCTTCAAGCTGGTTGGAGAGTATATCATTTATTTTTAGGCCTGTGCTGCCGGATGCAGCACCAGCCTCAATAGAAAATATACATATGTATACTATGCATGGACCGTATGGCAGACACCATGCGGTGCCTCCAATATGCTGCAAGTTTCTATGGTGCCCCCCAGGCCCATAGCAGAGCGCCATGAAAGGGCAGGTGCAAAGTGACATTGTAATCCCAACAGCAGAGCCAGGTCTGGCTCCACTGTCATTTTGGGTTTACTGTTCTGCCCATCCTTTAGAAGCAGAGTGAAATTCCCCTGTGGTCAGAAAGCCTGCTTCAATCTGTTGGATGGCTTTCTACCCGACATATTTATCACCCCTTTAAAGTATAACCATGTGCGTGATATCAGATTCACACACAATCTGATAAATGTTCCAATGTAGGGAATTACAACATTGTGAATATTTCTTTAAAAAACAGGGTTATCAATTGGGAGGGGGTATTTATATCCAAACCCAAAAAACCCTCTTTGGGTATATAAAAACAACAATATGAGACCGTTTTCAATAAGCCCCTGGCAGTTATAGCACAAGCAGCCATCAGTCTTATATGAAATATGTGCTGTGTTGAACTTTTTACCTTTTTACCTTTTCACCAGGTCCATTGGGTTCCTTCAAAGTTTTATGCAAACTCATCAAGATGTGCTGGATCATCTGATTTTGTCAGCAACTGCTCTCAGTGGAAGCAACCTGGATTTTGCCATCGCTGGAGAGTTTTTCACCTGCAGAAATATTTATTGCCTTTCCCTCAATGCTGCACACCTTTGACATGATGTCACACTGAACCCATTTTGATTGGAGCAGAAAGTGCTGAGCACTATGAACCTGGGTTTCTTGCCAACCTTCAGTGTGACCTCCATGGGTTCACTTTAGCAACTTCCCGAACATTCCAGAAATTAAAACAATGAGTAAGGGCTATGGCTTAAAGTTTAGAGGACATGTTAACCCATCACTAATGTCACAGATATTCCAGTCACCTTATTACAAGTATTACAGGATAAATGTTACTTGTTATAAGGTCAACATGATTTTTTTCAATCCAAAAATCAAATGTTTAAGTTCCGAAATTTGAAACTTGGATGGTAATTGCTGGAAACTCCTCTCTCTCAACCTCTGATTAATAATGTCTGAAATGGGTTAATTAATTTGAGATGACAACATCCCAACCAACTCATAAACGTACTCTGGTTAGGTTAAAATACAACAGAAAGTGAATTTCTGTAAAATCCCTGGTAGCTATGCCACAAGCAGCACGCAATCCACAGCTAAGTGTGTGTTAAGTTCAAGCAGTAAAGTAAAGTACAGAACATACTGAAATTCCCAAACCAATTTACAAAGTTAGAAAAAAATGATTTGTGAACCAAATGGTACCCGCCATCAAAATACATTATGTATTTTTCTGTTGTTTTCCTTAATTTCAGTCCTCACAAAATGTACTTTTGTAGTAAGTTCAGTACTGGGGTGGGAGATAAATGTAATACAGAGTTCTTGCTAAATTCCACAAAACACCACATGGTGGAGTTTTTTCTTGCATATAGCTCCCCAACTTACAATTTTTGTGCAAAAAATGGTGCCTCCTAGAGTGATTTTCATGGGCGGTCGTGACAAGGCAAGGTGAGAAAACTGCCACTCAAGTAGAAAATCTACTAGGGTAACAATAAAGAAGCAACGCCCTTGTGCATGCCATGAGATGCCGCTTGCACTGGTTTTGTAGCCCAGAACAAGCTCCTGGTGCTATAAATCAGTGCAAGAGGAGCAACACGATGATTTTCACCATTTGTAGATCTCCACAGAATCTCACTGAGGTTTAATTTACCTCCTCAGAATTCCATGCAATGAAACCCCGCAAGTTTCATCAACCCCTATTCATCACTACCAACGGCCAACCACTAATACTGCAACCATTCCTGGTAAAATACTGGGGATATGGACCTAAAATGAAACCTCATAGGAATTAAGTCAGAGGCAGCGATCCTAGCAGATAACCTATGCAAAAGGGAATATCCTAGACCCAACATTGCACTGTCATTAAAAAGGGGCCGAAACAACAATCGAGTCTTTACTTGAAACATGGTGAAAAGATCGTTCTGAGGGCCTCATGTGTGTCACCACGTATAACCCAGATTCCATTAGGATTAGAAAGATTATAAGGAAACATTGGGGCATCCTGAGCACTGGCACACTCAACCTGCCTACCCCGAGGTTTGCATCCAAGCTCACCAGCAATCTCAAAGATATACGATACACACCAGGCCAAGAGTTTAAAACATAACCTCACAGAGACCCCTTTGGGACCTTCCACGAGTTGTGGGACACTACCCATGTGGTGCCTGCACAGTCTACCCTCTCACTAAACCAACCAAAGAAATCGTATTTTCTGCTGAACTTAGGTGGCATTTAAAGAAGCACACCAACTGCAATACAGAAAATTGCATATATATGATCTCCTGTCCATGTGGACTCTGCTACTTATTAATGACTACTAAGCCTTTAAATACATGTATCACCGAGCACAGGAGTAACATCAGGTGCCACAAAACCCACACCAAGATGACCACACATTTTGAGCTCCTGGAACACCGACCAGGTGCACTTCGCTGGGTCATTCTGGAAGCACACCCCAAAATGAGCAAGGGCACATTATTCCATACTGAGGTGGGTGCTGAGGCTGGCCTCTGAGAAAGAGGAACTCACTGAAAATATTCCTTGAATTCTGCTGACTAGATAGAATCCCTACTCTGGTACCCCCCACGTATATACCCTGGGATCGGCGGTGACTGAACATAAAGGATCAGATGAGCTAACACCCCACTGGGACACTACCTTTGGTATTGGGTCTGACACCATCACCAACAGTGGGAGCGACACCTAGCCCCACATCCGCATCAGTGACCATTAATATGTATTTTAGCTTTTAGGCACACAAGGGCTGTCTTTATCCATCATGTCAGTTTAGGATATGTTGATGCACTACGTTGGTTTTTGATTATGATTGTATTTACAGCACTGAGATCTTCCCTGACAAAAGTTTAGGTTACTGACATTTGCACATCCTATGGTGGCTGTCACCTTTTCTGGGCTCCATGGTAATTATTGAACCCTGTTTGTGGGATCTGGTCATCACTCCAAGAAGGCGACCACTATCCAACACAGGGGTTGGAGCTGAAGTACATCTCCCAAAGCGGCTGAAATCCCTGCCCCCTGAATGCGATAGGCTGTGAGCTGTGTTACAGCAGGGGGCATCAATTGGCTGGGTGCGCCTCACTGGTTCCTTTAACATCAGTTTTTCCCCTCATTCTGCCTTAGGACACTGCACCTCACAGTGTCAACACATTCAAGGAATCGTCGCTACAAGCCATTGACCCCATTTGGGGGGGGGGGGTTATCACAATTCTTATTACACATGGGTATTTTGAGAACCGGATGTTTTATTTTTAACTTTGCGCGTGCGAGTATCAAGAGGGAGAGAGAGGACCAGATAGCTAGTCCAGATCCCCGGTTTATATGTCAATAAATCAAAAAGAGACTAGCTAGAAATGGGGTTAGCATGACATTAATAATATAACCATCATGGTGACTCAGTATTGTTTTGTCAATTGGTAGTGGCACCTGCTGGGTGTCTTTAGAAAGCCCTCACCCACCAACCTAGTTGGTGGCATGCTTCATCATCGGGCCCACCCAGTGACACCTAGCGTGTCCCGGGTGTGCTACGATGCCTGATTACAGCGGAGCAGGTATGTCACTGTGTGTGCGGTGAAGGGTGATAAGTACGTGAGTTTAAAACGGCTTGGCGGGGGTCCCAGAGGGTGAGGATACTTTATTAAATGGGCCTCCGTCAGCGGTTAAAAATAAGGCTGTGGGACGTTAGAGGCGGGTTACGACCTCCTACGTCCTTGGAGTGTCAACATGTTTCAGCCAGTGCCTTATCAATAATCTGGCTTTCTTCAGGACAATTAAAATGTGTGTGTAGTTAAAATTACGGGTTGTGTAGTGTAGTCTATGTGTCTACACACCCTAAAGTGTATCTAACTGTGAGAGGGGGATTCCCTTCTCAAGATCACCTGTACATATAACAAAAAATGACAAAGACAAAACATACATGGGAGAAAAGCATCACTAGGAGATATTTATCATCAGTTCATGACAGCCGGCTAAATAGCGATGGGGTGCAGGCTATAAGCGGCTCAAGTGTAATGGTACTGGTGGTACCATTAAGGTGAAACGTCGCACTAGAACTCCGTAGGTGAAGTGGTTAAAAAAGCGGTATATTATACAACAATGGTGAGAAGAGTGAAAAGGTTTGAGGCGCAATGTCCATTTCTTACGCTAGTTTTAGGTTGGTTAAGCTTCAAGGTTATTGAAGTGGCAAGGGGTTGGCCCTATGTGGGAGACAAAGGTAGGACCACTGGGGTTTTCGCTATGCTACGAGCAAGGGGACTCCTGTTACAAACACATTTCTGTTTTACCCATGGCATCCATCTTAGATTATGGTAGCCATTTTGTGTTTCTTGCCCTCACATAGACAATGGATACGCAATGACCTCTGATTACTTCATTTCGATTAAGGACACGTAGGCTTAGCCAGAGATTCACCTCTCTAGTGACACGTGCACCTTAGAACAGAACACGCTGTGGCTGCATGACTCGACAAAGGCTGCCTCCTCTGCCTGAGGCCAGTCCTGCTATACTGGTTCTCGTGTTCATTGGCCTGATCATGATTAGGCGGCCGAAGCTGGTAGCCTTGCCCATTTACGACCCACATACATCTCTTATCCTGCTTTCCTATCTTCCGCACCTGGCTCTGCTCCTTTCTTTTTGAACCTTTATTAGGGGGAGGTAACAAAATTTACGATGAGGAGGTCCGGCTCTTGAATGAAATGTTGACATGGGATTGTGATGGAATAGTGGGAACCCTTCTTCGTAATGTTTGACATCAGATATTATCGACGATTCCTGTGCAACGCCAAATATTTATTGTTTAGGGCACAAAGGTTTGGGAATGTACTAACATGTGAAGAATTCGCCTGAAGGCCAATATTTAGTATATAAGGAGCAACCCTTCTTGTACAAATCGAACAGGCTCCTAGATTCTGCCCGTGTGTAGTTTCTGTGACTTCTGTGTCCCTGCAGTAATAAACCTTTGGTCTGTGACGCTACCATCGAGAAGCCAGTGTTTCTGTTTATTTGCACCGAGACAGGTAGAACTCCGGGGTCTTCGGGTGTTATCCCTGACACCTCTGGACGGAACCAAAAAGTCCAGAACTCCAATTGGCGCCCACGTGGGGCGACGTCATTCGGTACCGGTCCAAAAGCCTGAAAAGTTCGAGAAGCTTCGTGTGAAGATTCCTGAGGGAGGCGCCCCACTTCATCGATCCCGGCATATCGCAAAAGTGGCCCGACGTTCTCTTCCACGAGGGTTCCCGTTCAAGACGGCTGCAGTGGTCCGTTGCCTTGACCGTCGCCCTGTCTTGGACCCGAGGTGCAGTCCTTAGTACGGCGAGACGAGACCGGTTTCTCCTTGGTGACGTCTTCAGTGCCTCAGTTAAGTATTTAGTGGTTGCTAGTTGGTTACTTCGTAAGGGTTGTTAAAATCCTTTTGGTCCTTGGATTGGTTTGGTTTCGTAAGATTATCACTGGTTGTTCTGGTTACGATAATCTATTGGTTTAGTTTGGGTATCGATACATTGGTTCGCTTTTGGTAGGCCTAAGTTCTTGGTTCGAGTGCACATCCCTGCTTGTGTTTTTGTTTGTTCTGTGTTTCGAATTACAAAATGGTAAGTCGGAAAAAATGTATGTTGTCGTGTTTTGGTTGCAACAGTGATTCCCGGTTGGAGGACTCATGTCTGGTTCCTCCGATTGGAACTCCTCTTTATGATCTGTATTGTAAGTTTGGTGTGGGTCCTATATCTTATAATGAGGTGTGGGTCCGATATACGGAAAAAGATGGTGTCCTTAGTTGGCCACTGCATGGTAGTTTTGAACCTGAAGTCCTTGACAATTTAGAAGTGAAATTGTTTAAGAAGAAAGCCCGGCCGGCAATGTTTGATTCTTTCCGTTACTGGCGAAAAGAATCTAAACAGAGAGAAATTAAAAGGTTAAAAAAAGAACAGAAAGAGCAAGAATTGACTCTAGAACAAGCTGCTAAACAGCTGCAAGTCAACGAGTCTGAGAAGGCAATAGAGGTGGATACTAGAGAGCGTAATTTAGCGATAGACAAGTGCTATCCTGCCTTGCCATCGAGTACAGCTAAGATAATAGAGGACCCCGAAAGTGATCCTCTGTTGTCTTACTTGTTACAGTCACCTCCACCGTATGCACAGGGTGCTACAGTTCCGCCTTTACCGAATGTTCAATTGCCGGTTGCTGGACAACCTGGTATTCCTGCTCCTGCCCCCTTGAACCAAGCTCCTGTACCTCCTGTGGTCAATGTGAATGTTCCTTCGGCACCCCCTCTTCCTGGGTTGCCGGCTTCTTTGCCTATACCTGTATCGCTTATACCTGCTGTTTCACTGGCTACCTTGCCTGATACTCCTACTGTTTCTGGTCTATCTGTTCCAACTGCTACGGTGTTTTCTACATCCGCTAGTATTATGACTCCGCTTTCTGTTCGTCGAAGAATCACTGATTCTGTCTCTAATATTCTGTCTCCTTTCTATAAAACTTTAATTAAGACTCCTACTTCTGACTCTGTACAGAGGCGTAGTCAGCTCCCAAGTACTGAAGAACGGGGAATCTTAGATTCCACGGCTCTTAGATGGATTTCGAAGAGTAGGAGATATAGTACTAGAGATGTATTAGATACATTTATGCAGTGGAAAGAACCAACACAACGATATGTGTTCGACGAGATGTGCTCCCTTTTACGAGAGGAGTTAGAAGAAGATGATTCTGAATCGAATTTAGAAGAATTAATTAATGTTCAGAAAGAGTTTGCTGCTGGTATGATAGTTGGTCAAGATATAAAGGAAGCGATGGAGCTAATTTTAAGCTATAGGAATGATCCATCTCTTCGTTCACCGAGAGATTTAGAGAAACATAGTACGAAGCAAAATCGCCAATATCCAATGAGGGAGGTTCCTCCAATTTGGCGCGAAGCTATTCAAGCTGACGCAGTGAATGGTGTTGTTGCCGTCTCGGCGCAATTCCAAAGAGTGTGGATACACATTCCGTGGAAACGAGCCGAAGTGCTAGCAGTGAAACAGGCCTTGCCAGATCCGTGTAAAAATCCTGCTGGATATTATAAGGAGTTAGCGCAGACAGTTGAGGCTTGTGTGATGAATCTAGCGGACATTGACATGTTATTTGGGAATGTAGTTCCGCAACCAATTTGGGCTAAAATACGTAAAGAGAATCATCCAGTTGCCCTAGGTGGTGATTGGGCAGCTATCATAGCAGCAGATGGTCAGCAAATAGGTGGTTCCAAACCCGAACCTCTAATTGCTAACCTTCCAGGTAGGATAATTGATTTAATGAAGACTCTGATGCCAGCATTGCGCGTTAACTGGGACAAATTGTCCGCATGCAGACAGAAGAAAGACGAAAGTGTCTCCGACTTTTTCACAGGGTTCGAAGAGACTTTCGTAGATCACAGTGGTCAGGATATGAGCACGGAAGGAGGAGAGATTGTTCGTCGATAAATTTGTACACAATCTGCTACCAGAGCTCTGCAATAAATTGAAAGATTCCGAGAGTGCGTGGGCTGTCTCTACAACTGCGCAAATACTTGCAACTGCACAGTATTATGAAAATAGGGATAAAGAGGAGAAAGAGAAGTCAGATAAGAAAACGAAAGATTTAAAGACTAAAGTTCTTTTGCAACAGGCATATACGCCTCGTGTGAATCAGGCGAATACACAGCAAGGGTCATATCAAAGGACAGATTATAGTTCACCGAGGCCGCAATATCAGTGGAACCAGTGTGCCTACTGTAAGAAAGAGGGTCATTATAAGAATGACTGTCCAGTCTTAGCGCAAAATAATGCTGCAGCAGCTCAGAGAGGTCGTGGTGGTTCCATGCAGAATTCTAGAGGTCGAGGACGAGGTGCTATGCCTCCGCAAACGAATGATCGCCCTTCTAATCACTTTGATCAGCGCAATGGACAGTCTGCCCAACAGAATAGATCTCAACAGTATCACGTTGAAGACTATTGTGAAGTAGATGAGGGATTTCAACAAACTGAATACTAGGACAGCCATGGACAAAGAGAGGGAGTAGTATCAGTTCCAGTGGATTAGAGTGGGCCTTATGTCGCAGTAGCAACATCGGGTGTAGTCAAACCGTTTCTGTTGGATACTGGTGCAGCAAAAAGTTCTATCATTCATGCGAAACTCCCTGGCGCACCTTTGTCCGGCTTAACAAATGTTTCTGTAGGTTTTTCAGGCGCCCCTGTTTATAACCCCGTATCTGGTCCTTTGTCTATTTCTGTTGGACCCCGTCAATTGAAGGCACCTCTGATTTTGACGACAGGTTGTAATGATAATCTGCTTGGTTTAGACTTTTTAAAACGCCTATATGCGACATTGTACTGTTCTCCGTCAGGAGTGCAGCTTACGTTGGGTAAAAGAATCACCTCTCTGATGTACTTATCAATGGATGCACTCCCGCCCGAGCTGCGTTCGCTCCCTGATACTCTTTGGGCGACTGGTCCTAACGATGTAGGCCTTTTGGAAATACCACCATATGTAGTCACTCTGAAAGCAAATGTCAAATTTCCACGAATTCCTCAATACAAGATCTCTAGTGAAGGTGAACGTGCACTCTTATTGATTGTACAAGATTTGATTAAGAAAGGTGTGGTTGAAGAAACTAGAGGAAATGTTTGTAACAGTCCTGTATTACCGATTCTGAAACGTACTGATCCTTCAAAGCCTCCAGTGTATAGGTTTGTTATAGATCTCAGAGAGGTTAATAAAATTGTGGTTCCGCAGTTTCCTGTGGTTCCAGACATTACTGCATTGTTAACATTGATTCCTGCTACAGCCACATGGTTTTCAGTTATCGACTTGAAGAATGCCTTTTTCAGCATTCCGATAGCCGAAGAAAGCAGGGATATTTTCGGTTTCTGTCTAGGAGGTCGAAGCTTCAGGTTTAAACGTGCTCCACAAGGCTATTGTGAGAGTCCGTCCATTTACAGTCAGGCATTAAAAAGTCAGTTAGATTCCTTTGTACTTCCTCCTGGTTCTGCCCTAGTGCAGTATGTAGATGATCTTCTAGTGGCTGCTGATGATAAGGAAACTTGCAAAGCAGCTACAATTTCGTTATTGCATCATTTGTCTAGTTTGAATCATAAGGTGTCACCTTCGAAAATGCAATACTGCTGCCAAGAAGTGACCTACCTAGGTCATCTCTTGTCAAAGGAGGCAAGGAAGTTGACCCCAGAGAGAATAAAAGCAATTACACAGATGAGTGTTCCCCGCACACAGAGAGAAGTACGTGCCTTTTTAGGTATTACCTCGTACTGTAGGCAGTGGATCCCAAATTTTTCTCTTTTGGCAAAACCATTGGTAGCTTTGACTGGGAAAGGTGTTCCGAGTCCGGTGCCATGGTCTGCTGAATGTCAGGAAAGTTTTTCTGAACTACGAAATGCACTATGTTCAGCTCCTGTATTGGGTACACCCGATTACAGTAAGCCATGTTCACGAGAGAGAAGGTTGCGCGTTGAGTGTTCTGACACAGAGATTTGGTGATAAACAATGCCCATGTGCGTATTTTTCATCAACATTAGATCCAGTAGCTAGAGCGTTACCTAGTTGTTTGAGAGCTACAGCAGCAGCTGCGGCTTCGATTCGACAATCTGCTGGTTTGGTGATGAACAACATGCTAGTGGTCATGGTTCCTCATGCAGTGGATACACTCATGAACCGAACCAAGACGCAGCACCTTACTAGTGCTAGATTATCAGGTTATGAGCTGACGTTGTTAGCTAGTCATATTTAAATCAAAAGATGCAATGTATTGAATCCAGCAACATTGTTGCCGACTAATCAGGAGTCGAGTGATTCTGAACCCCATGATTGCTGTTTCAGAACCGAGGAAGAGACAAAAGGACGAATTGATTTAAAAGACACTCCGTTGTCAGATCCAGATGGCATGTTGTATGTTGATGGGTCATGTTTTAAATTGGAGAATGGTGATGTGACTGCTGCCTATGCAGTAACGACTTTGAGTACGATTGTGGAGACTGCAAGAGTGAGTCAGAATTCTGCCCAAGCTGCAGAATTAATCGCTCTAACAAGAGCGTGTGTTTTAGCTAAGGGAAAGAGAGTGAATGTGCTCACAGATAGTCAGTACGCGTTCGGCGTGGCCCATAGTTTTGGCCGTTTGTGGAAAGAAAGAGGTTTCATTACGTCCCATGAGACTAAGATCCAACATGGTCAGCTAGTTAACGACTTGTTGGAATCTCTAACCTTGCCGACTGAAGTTGCGATTGTGAAATGCAGTGCTCATAAAGCAATCACGGATGATGTTGGTCTTGGAAATGCTTTTGCTGATGAAACCGCTAAACAGACAGCTAGAAATATGATGAGTAGAATGTATGTTGCTACGTCTGCAAGATGGATTTCTGAATCTGGAATGTGTGAGGACACAGTGGAAAGTGTGAAAGAGATTCAGAAAGAGGCGACTGAGGAGGAAAAGCTTGCATGGAAAGAGAGTACGGGCAAATTGGACTCGAGTGGTTGTTGGATTGATTTGTCGGAACAACAGCGTTGAATGTTGCCTGATGCGTACGTGCTTGCAGTGGTTACGATGGCACATGGAGTAGCACACATTAGTTCTAAAGGGATTTGTAAGGTGTTGGCTCCAGTCTGGAAGAATGATGGGATTAGTAAGTGTGCAGAGAGAGTGGTGAAAAATTTCATGGTATGCCTGATGCATAATCCTGGTAAGGGAGTCCCCACACCTGCTGGTCACTTTGATCCTCCTTCTTGCCCCTTTGAAGTGATTCAGTTAGATTTCATTCACATGGATCGCTGCAACAATCTCAAATACGTCCTGGTGGTAGTCTGTGCTTTTTCCAGATGGATCGAAGCATATCCACTGAAGGACAATACTGCCTTATCAACTGCTAAAATCCTTCTCAAAGAGTACTTCCCTAGGTACGGAATGCCACGGATTGTATGGTCAGATAACGGAAGTGAGTTTGTAGGGAAAGTTATGCAGAGTGTGTGTGCCGGTTTAGGGATGAAGCAAAAATTTCATAGTGCAAACCATCCCCAGTCTACTGGTTTAGTTGAGGGTTACAATGGCACCCTCAAACTAAAACTTGCTAAAATACAGGCATCCACGGGTTTGTCCTGGCCAGATGCACTACCCTTAGCTTTGTTATCAACGAGAGCGACTGTACATTCTAGAGTAGGGCTCAGTCCCTACGAGATAGTTTTTGGTCGTCCCGCTAACGTTTGGGGAGTGCCTAGGCCAAAAGAATTTTGTTCTCTGGAATATCCAATGTTGATTGATTACCTTTACGACGTGACTGCTAAATTGAGTCTTATTCACCAACAGGTTTTCGACGCATTGCCAAAGCCACCGGAGAGTCCAGGTCATCAGCTGAATCCAGGGGACAATGTGGTTATCAGGAACTTTGCAAGGACGAAGAACCTTCAACCCAGATTTGTCGGCCCCTACCAAGTACTGCTAGCGACGAGAACTGCTATTCGTGTGGCCGGTAGGAAGAACTGGATACACACGACGCACGTCAAACGTGAGCCCCTGCCGCTTCCTTACGATCACTGGGTGAAGAAGGGAATTGGTGCCTCTGAGTTTGAACGGACACCCAGGTTTATCCCTTTCAGCGATGCCGAATTGATAACTGACACATCGAACTCTGACTCTCCTCCTGAAACTACTCCTTTGAATTCTGAACATTTGTCCTCTGCATCAGAAGAAACTTTGCCATCTGCGAACTTGAACATTGCAACGTCTGCTGAAAATACACTGTTTCCAGATCAAACAGCTCCTGCAAAATTGAGATACAATTTACGGTCTCGCAATATGGACAAATAAAGCAGGAAACTGCCTATTGTAACATTTGAATTTTGACACTTTTGCCTTCAGCCAGGAAGTTTGCTATTGTTTTGTTGTTTTAAATTGCCTTGCCGTCTGGGTAGCCGTAGGGTCGTGGCTGTGTGCCTAGTTGAATCTGCGGGGGTCAGACACAAGGTCGATCTTTCTGTTAGTTCTGGGAACTCCCAGGGCTGATAGAGGCATTTTCATCTACGTACACATCATCAGTGGTCGCGAGCGGATTGTAGAAGATGGAGCTTCCTGTGCTGCAACGAGAAAATGTGATCTATGTTCGCAGAAATAGACTTTACAGAATTCTTCACAGCAAATGCTTTTTGATGCAATGTGCTATTACATTTTTAATTGTTTTGATAACGTTGGTGGGTGGAATCGTCTTTGGTGTGAACTTGATTTTTATGCCAGTAACTACAGTACCTCCCCTTGATCCTGCTACTTCTACTGCTTCTTCTATGCACTCTTTTCACTCGTTTCCTGAACATGAGCAAGCTCGACGTTTAGAATTCATTAACAACACTTTCGTACAGCTCTTGCACCAACACCAACTGGTAGTTAACACTACAGACTGCTGGGTGTGTGGCTTGATACCCCACACTATGGATAAAGGCATTCCCTATCTGGTTTTGCCTTTTAGCTATAATGGATCATTTCAGGCCCTTCAGACCATTTTTGCCTACGCCCTTGAAACCTATCCTCCGCGTCCACCACGTTCCACTAAATATAACTCTGCCAACAAAGCTTTAGTCCAGGGAATTATTGACATGATCAAGGACGTCAATAATACTCCATCTTACCCTAGAGATGAATTACGGGTATATTTGAGTTGGAATTCTTCAGAGTATCGCCTTAGTTTGGGAAAAAGCAAGCGTAAAAGCTCAACTCCAATCTGGGTCGTGCCTCACCGAGGTCAGGTCTGTTTGCAAGGAAATGGGAGAAATCAGAGAGCTCAGCTAGGGAGGAGTGAGTGCGTTGAGACTTATGTGTTTCCGTCTAACTCTTCCCCTGCCTTCCTTACTGCTAGGGGTACCTACTTCATCTGTCAAGACAGAGCGTATACATGGCTGCCTGCTGACTTTTCAGGTTCATGTTATATTGCTCGATTGTTGCCTCCAACATACACTGCTTCTTCTGATTATCACAAAACCAGAGTAGCAAGAGGTGTCTTCAGCAAGGAAGATACCGCTGGTCAGGAAGCTGGAGACTTCTTCAAAGGTTTCCTTCCGTTCTGGGGGCCTATGGCCAATAGTAGAAACATACGTCAGCTAACACGGGTAGTTGAATCTACTATTACCGAAACTGCTGGTGCCCTTAGCAACTTGACAGCTGAGCTTCAGGCGGATAGACTCATGACGTTGCAGAACCGTATGGTTCTAGACGTGTTACTTGCAGATCGAGGTGGGGTATGCAGAATGATCCAATCGAGCTGCTGTGTTTTTATTCCCAATAATGCTCCAACTGTCTATGAGGCGATCTCTAAGCTACACAAGATTTCCGACTCTATACACGTAGACCAGGGAAACTGGTCCTTCATGGAGTGGTTTTGGACTCTGATATCAGCATGGGGATGGAAGGTTCTGATGGTCATTGGTGTCATCTTAGTATTCCTGTTCTCGTGCTGCCTGATTATCCAATGTGGTCCCGCTCTGTGTAGTCTCTGTGCTTCAACCTGTTTCAGAAAACCACCTGCGTTTGGAGAAAAGGCTCGAGAAAGGATGATGATACAACAGCATGTCTCTGACCTGATGAGCATAGAATTAGACTCTGACATAGACTGAGTTATTGCCTATGTAAGGGCAAAAGGAGGGTCTGAGGTTCTGTGACGATTTGAACCCGTGTTTTCAATATTGTCGGAAATACATAATTTTGGTATCAGCGAACCGCAAATGATCCATTTAGCATATCCTGGTGTTTTCGCTATGCTACGAGCAAGAGTACTCCTGTTACAAACACATTTCTGTTTTACCCATGGCATCCATCTTAGATTATGGCAGCCATTTTGTGTTTCTTGCCCTCACATAGACAATGGATACGCAATGACCTCTGATTACTTCATTTCGATTAAGGACACGTAGGCTTAGCCGGAGATTCACCTCTCTAGTGACACGTGCACCTTAGAACAGAACACGCTGTGGCTGCATGACTCGACAAAGGCTGCCTCCTCTGCCTGAGGCCAGTCCTGCTATACTGGTTCTCGTGTTCGTTGGCCTGATCATGATTAGGTGGCCGAAGCTGGTAGCCTTGCACATTTACGACCCACATACATCTCTTATCCTGCTTTCCTATCTTCCGCACCTGGCTCCGCTCCTTTCTTTCTGAACCTTTATTAGGGGGAGGTAACGAAATTCACGATGAGGAGGTCCGGCTCTTGAATGAAATGTTGACATGGGATTGTGATGGAATAGTGGGAACCCTTCTTCGTAATGTTTGACATCAGATATTATCGACGATTCCTGTGCAACCCCAAATATTTATTGTTTAGGGCACAAAGGTTTGGGAATGTACTAACATGTGAAGAATTCGCCTGAAGGCCAATATTTAGTATATAAGGAGCAACCCTTCTTGTACAAATCGAACAGGCTCCTAGATTCTGCCCGTGTGTAGTTTCTGTGACTTCTGTGTCCCTGCAGTAATAAACCTTTGGTCTTTGACGCCACCATCGAGAAGCCCGTGTTTCTGTTTATTTGCACCGAGACAGGTAGAACTCCGGGGTCTTCGGGTGTTGTCCCTGACACCTCTGGACGGAACCAAAAAGTCCAGAACTCCACTACCCACTATTCAGTGTTAAATGGAGATGCCTGGCTGATCTCAGAGGCTGATTGTCTCAAGGGGTTGATTTATAGATGGCAAGAAGGGGGCTCAAAACTACCCAATGTTCAGGGGTGTAAGGCTCGTGCAGTGCTCAAAAAAGCAGGCAACCTTGAGTTCATAAGTGGGTCAAGGAATTCCAGGGGATGGCATCGTTCAGACCATCTGTAGCTGTGGACAGACGGTATATCCATCTTTGCTCTTTGTTCAGCAGTTTTTTGTCATTATTGATGGGGCTTTCAGGGATTTGCTCAATGACTGTCCAGGTAAAGTCATTAGGTGTGTGACAGTGGGTGATGAAGTGGTTAGTCAATTTGCTGATATTTTTCTTGCATCGCATCGTACTGCGATGTTCCGTTATCCTGGTTCTGATTTTGCGTGTGGTCATTCCCACACATCTGAGGCCACATGTGCATGTGAGTAAGTAAATCACGTTCCGCAAATTACAATTGGTGTGGCTCCTTTGGGACCAGATTTTATTGGGTTCCAGGGTCAGAGTTTTAGTGTGGGATGTAAGGTGGCAAACACTGCAGTCGTTGCAGGGGTAGTGTCCTGTTACTTTGGGCATTCCCCATGCATTGAGTATAGTGTTCTCAGCTGGTTTTGGTGGTGGTTTTGGTCGGGTGCTGACTAGTTGGTCTCGCAGGTTGTGGCACCTCTTGTAAGCAAACCTTGGTAGTTCCCATTTCCTTTGTCCTGAGTTAATGATTCTCCAATGTTTTTTGATGATTTTTGCAACCTCATTGGAGGCAGTATTGTAAGTGGTGACACAAGTTGTGGGTTGTTCCTCATCTTCTTTGGTGATGTCTTCAAGTAGGGCTTCACGGTTTTGGTTTCTGGCCCTCTTTTGGGTTTTCTTGATGATAGCCTTTGGGTAACCGCGGTTTTCTAGTCTAGTGGCTAGATCCGCTGATTGTGATTTATAATCATTCACATTCGAACAGTTTCTTCTGATCCGAAGGAACTGGCCAAAGGGTAAGTTTTCTTTAAGGGGGCGGGGTTGGAAGCTGGTGTAGTGAAGCAATGAGTTTCTCGCTGTAGGTTTGTAGTACGTGGTGGTTGCTAGGGTTCCACCTTTGGCTGTTATTTCCAGGTCTAGGAAAGGGAGTTGATGGTTGCTGGCTGTGCTGGTGAAATTGAGATATGGGTCTCTGCTGTTGAGCCAGTTTAGGAAGTTATCCAGTTCAAGCCGTGAGCCTTGCCAGATGACTAGTATATCGTCGATATACCTATGCCATTTCAGTATATTGTGTCTGAACGGGTTGGCTTCCACAGCGATGTTGGTGCTTTCGAAGTGGTGTACATATAGTCCAGCCACACTGGGCGCGAAAACACTGCCCATGGAAGTTCCATTCGTTTGCAGGTAGAAGGTGCCCTCGTACTCGAAATAGTTTTCTTTGAGAGCTAGGGTTGCACATGCTAGTACGAAGCTCCTCGGTGTGTGGTATGGCCAGTGGGATTCTTCCAGGATGTCATGCAGTACCTGCAGGGTGGCATCTTGTGGGAGACTGGTGTACAGACTTTCCACATCCAGTCCTACCAATAATTGGGTGTCGGGATCAAAGGTGATGTTGTTGATTACTTGTAACAGGTGTTTGGTGTCCTTAATGTAGGTGGGGGTTTTCTGTACCAGAGGGTTCAGAAAGAAGTCACAGTATCTAGAGAGTGGCTCTAGTATGGAGTTGACACCCGATACAATCGGTCTGCCCGGGGGTGGGATCACCCCTTTGTGTACCTTGGGTACTGTGTAGAAGTATGGCGTTCTGGTGTGCTCAGGGCAAAGGTATTCGGCCTCCTGCTTAGAGATGTGTTCCTCTTCTGCTGCCCTTTTGACAAGGGTATGTACAGTGGTGCGCAGCCGTTCTGTTGGGTCTTGCTCAATTCTGCGGTAATTCCGGTTGTCGCTGAGTAGTCTTCGACATTCTGTATCGTAGTCTGTTTTGTCCAGTAGTACGATGCCGCCCCCTTTGTCTGCTGGTTTGATTACTAGTGTGGGGTTGTTTTGGAGGCGTTGTATGGTTTGTCTGTCCTCCCATGACAGGTTGTTGTAGTGGTTGGTTGGGTTGAGGTTCTCAATGTCATGGTGGATACTGCCTGTTCAAAGGTGGTAATCTCTGCAGGGATGGTGGAGGGTGGAGGGACGAAGGTGGATTTGACTCTGAGACCTGTAATATTGGGATTCTCGTCAGTTTGGGTAGAGTCGTGGGTTGACTTTTCAAAAGAAGGACTTCAATTTCAGTTTTCTGAAGAATTGTGCTAATTCCGCATGTAATTTAAATTTGTCAAGTCTGGTAGTTGGCACAAATGACAAACCCCTCTCCAAGACTGACTGTTCTTTTGTGAATAATGGGGTACTGGATAGGTTGAATACCAGTGATGGTTGGGTGGTAGGGTTAGCTACTTGCTCGTTCCTGGTGTTGCCTCTTTTGTCTTCTGACGTGGGTTGGAGCTCACCGGGTTTTCGTCTTCTGCCCAGTGTACCTGTGCGTTGTTGTGCTGGGTTGATCTTCTGCGGCCCCGTGTCCTGTGGCCCCGTCCTAAAATATGAAAGTTGGTGCCCTGGTTGCCTGCAAAGCGGCATAGGTCCTTGGGGGTACATGTTGGGGAAAGCAAAGTAGGGATTCTGCATGTGGCCTAAGTTTGGTGGGAAACCATAAAATTGCTTTGGTTGTCCTCCTTGCCAGTGGTTAGGCCAACGTTGTCCTCTTCGTCCTCTTCCTCCCCGTTTTTGTGATCCACTGCTGGAGTCACTGGAGACGGAGCTGTCATCACCTGAGGAGTTGGGTATATTAGTCTCCTTGGCAGGCGGGGTGTAGTTCTCCTCTGAGTACGGGTATACTTTAGCATAGGAGAACTTTTTGAGGTCTTTTTCAAATTTTTTGAATTTGGCCTGGGTCAAGTAGTCCTTGTACTCATTTATCTCTCTGTTCTGGTCATCAAGTTTTTTCTTAAATGATGTGATAGTAGCTTTGAAGTGTCTTTCTGTTTCTTCAATTTCAATGGATAGTGTGTCTGACAGGCGTTTGGCTGTTTTTAGGATAAGTATCATCCAGTCCCTGGTGCAATGCCAGGCGATCTGGGCCCAGTCCTTCCTGAACGTGGGGTCATCAAGGAAGATCCTGGGTGCGTTTGATACTAGAAGCCCCCTTGGAGCCGAGTTAGTTCTGAGGTATTGGGCCAGTATTGTCCCATGGAGGATGGTGCGTATCCTGTTGCGCTTTTTCTCTGTTAAGGTCTCCCAATCAGTGGTCTGTGCGATAGTGCTAGAGATATTAAAATCAGTTTGGAATGACGGGTCAGATAGTATATCTGGCAAGTCACTCTCTGAGAAGGTCAAGCCATGGTTTTCGGCCATGGTCGTGTATTCTCTCACAGCTGCGCGCTGCCGATAAGTGCGAGTATCAAGAGGGAGAGAGAGGACCAGATAGCTAGTCCAGATCCCCGGTTTATATGTCATTAAATCAAAAAGAGACTAGTTAGGAATGGGGTTAGCATGACATTAATATTATAACCATCATGGTGACTCAGTATTGTTTTGTCAATTGGTAGTGGCACCTGCTGGGTGTCTTTAGAAAGCCCTCACCCACCAACCTAGTTGGTGGCATGCTTCATCATCGGGCCCACCCAGTGACACCTAGCGTGTCCCGGGTGTGCTACGACGCCTGATTACAGCAGAGCAGGTATGTCACTGTGTGTGCGGTGAAGGGTGATAAGTACGTGAGTTTAAAACGGCTCGGCGGAGGTCCCAGAGGGTGAGGATACTTTATTAAATGGGCCTCCGTCAGCGGTTAAAAATAAGGCTGTGGGACGTTAGAGGCGGGTTACGACCTCCTACGTCCTTAGAGTGTCAACATGTTTCAGCCAGTGCCTTATCAATAATCTGGCTTTCTTCGGGACAATTAAAATGTGTGTGTAGTTAAAATTAGGGGTTGTGTAGTGTAGTCTATGTGTCTACACGCCCTAAAGTGTATCTAACTGTGAGAGGGGGATTCCCTTCTCAAGATCACCAGTACATATAACAAAAAATGACAAAGACAAAACATACATGGGAGAAAAGAGTCACTAGGAGATATTTATCATCAGTTTATGACAGCCGGCTAAATAGCGATGGGGTGCAGGCTATAAGCGGCTCAAGTGTAATGGTACTGGTGGTACCATTAAGGTGAAAGGTCGCACTAGAACTCCGTAGGTGAAGTGGTTAAAAAAGCGGTATATTATACAACAATGGTGAGAAGAGTGAAAAGGTTTGAGGCGCAAGGTCCATTTCTTACGCTAGTTTTAGGTTGGTTAAGCTTCAAGGTTATTGAAGTGGCAAGGGTTTGGCCCTATGTGGGAGACAAAGGTAGGACCACTGGGGTTAGGAGACCTATAGGAAAAAGCTGGAGAGGTAGCGCTTACCCATTGTAGAGATGGTAGATCAGCATACTCACAGGATTTCTGGCCAGCACCGGCGTGGGACCTGTTGTGCCTCCTTCGCAGAACCGGTAGGGAATGACTGATGTTGCCGGTTTTTATACTGATACTGATTGGATAAGTGAGGGCACCTGGAGAAGGAAGGAATGGTGGAAAGACTCGAAATCTCGAGTCAATATCGCGCTCAGGTGTGTGCCGGTTGTTTCGACCTGGTGCGCGATGTAGTGGGCAATCTATGCGCATGCGCGGTGCGTATGAGGAGTAGAGCGCATGTGCGGCCGGTCAGTGTAGCCGCGCATGCGTCTAGCGAGAGCGTGTAGCGCCGGCGTGCTGACGCATAGTGCCGGTGGTGGGCGCGTGCATTTTGGCATTGTTCCTTCATACTGGGCTTGTGTGGCTTAATTAAAGTATTGAAAGGTATCGAAAGGCTGGTGATGCCAAGGGGGTTTAAGGTGGAGGGGGCACAGGACTAACCACTATTCTGTGTTTAGGCATTATTCATTCATACTAGGCTTGTGTGGCATAATTAAAGTATTGAGAGGTATCAAAAAGGCTGGTGATACCAAGGGGGTTCAGGTCGGAGGGGCACAAGGATAACCACTATTCTGTGCTCATAGGTGGTGAGGCAGAAGGGCGCAAATGTACCCACTATTTAGTGTTAAATGGAGATGCCTGGCTGATCTCAGAGGCTGATTGTCTCAAGGGGTTGATTTATAGATGGCAAGAAGGGGGCGCAAAACTACCCAATGTTCAGGGGTGTAAGGCTTGTGCAGTGCTCAAAAAAGCAGGCAACCTTGAGTTCATAAGTGGGTTGAGGAATTCCAGGGGATGGCATCGTTCAGACCATCTGTAGCTGTGGAC
Organism: Lissotriton vulgaris; assembly: GCF_964263255.1. Lineage (NCBI taxonomy): Eukaryota > Metazoa > Chordata > Amphibia > Caudata > Salamandridae > Lissotriton > Lissotriton vulgaris. The sequence continues at coordinate 136,726 of NW_028247914.1, read as the reverse complement.
AGACGGTATATCCATCTTTGCTCTTTGTTCAGCAGTTTTTTGTCATTATTGATGGGGCTTTCAGGGATTTGCTCAATGACTGTCCAGGTAAAGTCATTGGGTGTGTGACAGTGGGTGATGAAGTGGTTAGTCAATTTGCTGATATCTTTCTTGCATCGCATCGTACTGCGATGTTCCGTTATCCTGGTTCTGACTTTGCGTGTGGTCATGCCCACATATCCGAGGCCACATGTGCATGTGAGTAAGTAAATCACGTTCCGCGAATTACAATTGGTGTGGCTCCTTTGGGACAAGATTTTATTGGGTTCCAGGGTCAGAGTTTTAGTGTGGGATGTAAGGTGGCAAACACTGCAGTCGTTGCAGGGGTAGTGTCCTGTTACTTTGGGCATTCCCCATGCATTGAGTATAGTGTTCTCAGCTGGTTTTGGTGGTGGTTTTGGTCGGGTGCTTACTAGTTGGTCTCGCAGGTTGTGGCACCTCTTGTAAGCAAACCTTGGTAGTTCCCATTTCCTTTGTCCTGAGTTAATGATTCTCCAATGTTTTTTGATGATTTTTGCAACCTCATAGGAGGCAGTATTGTAAGTGGTGACACAAGTTGTGGGTTGTTCCTCATCTTCTTTGGTGATGTCTTCAAGTAGGGCTTCACGGTTTTGGTTTCTGGCCCTATTTTGGGTTTTCTTGATGATAGCCTTTGGGTAACCGCGGTTTTCTAGTCTAGTGGCTAGATCCGCTGATTGTGATTTATAATCATTCACATTCGAACAGTTTCTTCTGATCCGAAGGAACTGGCCAAAGGGTAAGTTTTCTTTAAGGGGGCGGGGGTGGAAGCTGGTGTAGTGAAGCAATGAGTTTCTCGCTGTAGGTTTTTAGTACGTGGTGGTTGCTAGGGTTCCACCTTTGGCTGTTATTTCCAGGTCTAGGAAAGGGAGTTGATGGTTGCTGGCTGTGCTGGTGAAATTGAGATATGGGTCTCTGCTTTTGAGCCAGTTTAGGAAGTTATCCAGTTCAAGCCGTAAGCCTTGCCAGATGACTAGTATATCGTCGATATACCTATGCCATTTCAGTATATTGTGTCTGAACGGGTTGGCTTCCACAGCGATGTTGGTGCTTTCGAAGTGGTGTACATATAGTCCAGCCACACTGGGCGCGAAAACACTGCCCATGGAAGTTCCATTCATTTGCAGGTAGAAGGTGCCCTCGTACTCGAAATAGTTTTCTTTGAGAGCGAGGGTTGCACATGCTAGTACGAAGCTCCTCGGTGTGTGGTATGGCCATGGGGATTCTTCCAGGATGTCATGCAGTACCTGCAGGGTGGCATCTTGTGGGAGACTGGTGTACAGACTTTCCACATCCAGTCCTACCAATAATTGGGTGTCGGGATCAAAGGTGATGTTGTTGATTACTTGTAACAGGTGTTTGGTGTCCTTAATGTAGGTGGGGGTTTTCTATACCAGAGGGTTCAGAAAGAAGTCACAGTATCTAGAGAGTGGCTCTAGTATGGAGTTGACACCCGATACAATCGGTCTGCCCGGGGGTGGGATCACCCCTTTGTGTACCTTGGGTACTGTGTAGAAGTATGGCGTTCTGGTGTGCTCAGGGCAAAGGTATTCGGCCTCCTGCTTAGAGATGTGTTCCTCTTCTGCTGCCCTTTTGACAAGGGTATGTACAGTGGTGCGCAGCCGTTCTGTTGGGTCTTGCTCAAGTCTGCGGTAATTCCGGTTTTCGCTGAGTAGTCTTCGAGATTCTGTATCGTAGTCTGTTTTGTCCAGTAGTACGATGCCGCCCCCTTTGTCTGCTGGTTTCATTACTAGTGTGGGGTTGTTTTGGAGGCGTTGTATGGTTTGTCTGTCCTCCCATGACAGGTTGTTGTAGTGGTTGGTTGGGTTGAGGTTCTCAATGTCATGGTAAACCGCCTGTTCAAAGGTGGTAATCTCTGCAGGGATGGTGGAGGGTGGAGGGACGAAGGTGGATTTGACTCTGAGACCTGTAATATTGGGGTTCTCGTCAGTTTGGGTAGAGTTGTGGGTTGACTTTTCAAAGAAGGACTTCAATTTCAGTTTTCTGAAGAATTGTGCTAATTCCACATGTAATTTAAATTTGTCAAGTCTGGTAGTTGGCACAAATGACAAACCCCTCTCCAAGACTGACTGTTCTTTTGTGGATAATGGGGTACTGGATAGGTTGAATACCAGTGATGGTTGGGTGGTAGGGTTAGCTACTTGCTCGTTCCTGGTGTTGCCTCTTTTGTCTTCTGACGTGTGTTGGAGCTCACCGGGTTTTCGTCTTCTGCCCAGTGTACCTGTGCGTTGTTGTTCTGGGTTGATCTTCTGCGGCCCCGTGTCCTGTGGCCCCGTCCTAAAAAAGGAAAGTTGGTGCCCTGGTTGCCTGCAAAGAGCGGCATAGGTCCTTGGGGGTACATGTTGGGGAAACCAAAGTAGGGATTCTGCATGTGGCCTAAGTTTGGTGGGAAACCATAAAATTGGTTTGGTTGTCCTCCTTGCCAGTGGTTAGGCCAACGTTGTTCTCTTCGTCCTCTTCCTCCCCGTTTTTGTGATCCACTGCTGGAGTCACTGGAGATGGAGCTGTCATCACCTGAGGATATTATTGGGTATATTAGTCTCCTTGGCAGGCGGGGTGTAGTTCTCCTCTGAGTATTGGTATACTTTAGCATAGGAGAACTTTTTTAGGTCTTTTTCAATTTTTTTTAATTTGGCCAGGGTCAAGTAGTCTTGTACTCATTTATCTCTCTGTTCTGGTCATCAAGTTTTTTCTTAAATGATGTGATAGTAGCTTTGAAGTGTCTTTCTGTTTCTTCAATTTCAATGGATAGTGTGTCTGACAGGCGTTTGGCTGTTTTTAGGATAAGTATCATCCAGTCCCTGGTGCAATGCCAGCCGATCTGGGCCCAGTCCTTCCTGAACGTGGGGTCATCAAGGAAGATCCTGAGTGCGTTTGATACTAGAAGCCCCCTTGGAGCCGAGTTAGTTCTGAGGTATTGGGCCAGTATTGTCCCATGGAGGATGGTGCGTATCCTGTTGCGCTTTTTCTCTGTTAAGGTCTCCCAATCAGTGGTCTGTGCGATAGTGCTAGAGATATTAAAATCAGTTTGGAAAGACGGGTCAGATAGTATATCTGCCAAGTCACACCACGACAGCGTCTTGCAAGTTTTCTTCACACCTTGAGAGTTGCAACGGTATTTTAAAATTGTGCAGCGACTGATGTATGTCATAGTCGATTAATATGAACATTCACATACTTTTTTTGTGATTTTACTTTTTGTTTCTACAGGTTGACATTTCAGATACCTCACTATACATGCAGGTCTTTCCCTCAGAAGACAGGTGAGAGCAGTGGTCTCCACCAGTCTCTTCCAACTGTGTAAAATCAGGAGGATTGCTCACTAGGTGACCCACTCCCTCCTCGCTCAGGTTGTGATAGCGCTGGTTCTCTCTCACCTTGACTTCTCAAATTCTCTTTACATTGGTCTGCCCCTGTTTCTACTCAAACGTCTACAAATAGTTCTGAACCAGGCGGCAAGATTATTTGCAAACAGCCAAGAAATAATCGGCCAGGCCTTGGCTGTCAAAACGTCACTGGTTACCCGTGGTCCAAAAGGCAGCGTTTAAGATGGGCTGTACAGCCTTCAGGGCTCTGCATTGAAAGAGCCCAAAATTCATCAGTGATGTGATTACAAAGCACATCCCTCGGGTCAATTTTAGATCAGTCCATCTCCAGCTATTAGCCACCCCGGCTGTGAAACTCAAATGGCAGGGAGTTTGCAGGTTTTCCTACCTTGCGCTTACATTTTGGAATTCTCTCCCACTGACATTCAGGAGCTCCGACAACCTGTTGGGATTAAGACGGGCTCACAAGACCTGGTTGTTTGAGCCAGCCTATTAAGAGTCCATAAGCAACTACACTACTCATGATTAGCGCCATGAATCCTCTTGGTGAGCGTGCGCTTTATAAGCTTTTGTTAAAATAACATAACACTTAGGCTGCTGGTTGGTCTTTCACTGTGATTACACCGGACTACCATATATACTGTAGACAGAATTCATTTTGGTCCTGATGAATTGCCATCTAATTGAGATTTAGGCAAGAAACATGTCAACCATTTTAAAGAGCGTGGTACCCTGTAACATTACAGCAGGGGTGCGCCACACTTCATTCAGAATAGATGCCACACTTAATAAAATAGTTTTGACTGGGCCTCTACTTCCTGTTTTAACTTTCACCTGATCTAGTGACAAACTTTCTCCATGTCTACACTCTCTAAGCCCCCTTAATATGCAGTGAACCGAATGGCAATTAATAAAAGATCTCCGCCAAAGACCCTTTCATAGGGTGCCTGTCAGGTATCTTTTGTGAGCAAGTGCTTAAAAAAACATTGCCCTGCAAGTGAAAACACAACCAGGAAAAATGAGTAAATAATAGGGTTTTGCTTCCTAAAAGAGAAAGTGGACAGTAGTGCAACATTGGGTTGATGTACTAAAGTGATGAATAGTGATGTCCTTAAAGGCAACAGATGAGTGTATGAATATGCAATGGTCTGTTGGACTATTGCCGTCCCTTAAAAAATATTTTTCAAACCATTCTCAAACTGGAAAGAGCACCTTTACATTTGCGAATGGGTTACCACCACCTTTAAATATGTGGTAAGTTGTGAATATTTTGTTGCAAAACATTCATATATACCATTCTAAATCATTATTAAGAATGAATGCCCTCAACATGCCTCTTCCGAATACCTAATTGCAAAACTCAAATTGCTTTTTGGTGACCAGTTTGGGTTTTGTACATCTCCAAATACATTGTTGCAGTCGCAAATTCCCAGATTGTGCAAATAAGGCCATTTGAACCCCAAACTAACTTTGTGATTGTTGCCTTAAGTCACTACCTATTAGTGAATAAATGAGCACAAAAAAAGACTTATTGCAAATTGTGACAGTTGTTTGAAGTTCTTCAACTGAAAGTGACATCATGGAGAAAGATTGTTGCACAGATGTGGTCCTCACACTCAAGTGTTTAGCATGTGACCGACCTGTCCCACTCCTTCATGCAAAAACAGCAGCTGCATCAATATGCAGGCTACTGAAAGCCCAAGCAAATCAAAAGGAAAGATCTCAAACAACATCAGTTAATATTAAGAAACGCCATGAATAAATCAGTACAAATAGGTCAAATAAATTACCATCATTTATACAGATCCAATAGTGAAGAGAACATTTACCAGTAGAAACAATTCTGACTTACTGGACAGATAAGAATTTATGTTGATCACATGGCATTTCAGCTAGACTGTGTTATGCTTGGGAATGCTAACCATATGACTAGGGACTAGTTCTTAGCAGATAATTGAAGATTAGGCCAATAGGGAAACCACAAATCACTGAAAAATGTGCATCTGTATGCCTACTACAGTAGCTTATAAACAAAAATGGTAACACTCACATCCATTATGTTAAATAGGGTTGATATAGTCATGTTATGCTTATCATTTTACTGAAAAAACACTGTGTCAGGGGGTCCCATGCTCGGCCCAGACTGAGATGCCTGATTCTCCGTCTTCCCTACAGGCGGACTACTACGGGCCCTTTAAGGAGGGCCCGTGCTATCTAGATGACCGCCTCGCTTCTGGACCACCTGACTTTGTAGGCCTATCCGGTGCGTCCTCGCACCATTTGAGGGTGGACCCGGAAGATGCCTTGTTTCGGTTGGCAGACTCATGGGAAGCTGCAGTTCTACGCCAGGAGAAGAACGCGAGCCAGAACGGAGAAGCCGAGACCAAGACGTCCGAAACAGGAGTCGGGACCAAAGCGACGGAGGACTTCGTGGGAGTCGACACAGGGGTTGGAAAAGGCGCCAGCTCGGAACCGGACGAGGACCCGAGACCATCAAAGGAAACGCCAGGAGGCCAACGATACCGCGTATCGCCCAGCCACGCCAAGGAGGACGCGTGGCTTACCCAGGTGCGTGCTCGTTTGGGTTCGCTGTTTCGGGTTAAAAAGGGCGGGACCGAATAGAGAGATGGGAGGGGAGGTCTGGCACCGCAGCTATCGAGTACTTGTTCACGGGAGGTCAGGCACCGTTGTCCCGCGCACTATTCACGGTATCCGCAATTGCTGGTGGTGGTTCTGACTATCCCCCTCACTCCCCTTATCCCTTTCTTCAGTTATAACCGTGGCCAGTGTCTAAAAGCCATATCGTTTTCTTTGTGTTTCCCTACATGGCATGGTAACCTCGGACCTTCACCCAAGACCTGAAGCTGAGGACTCCAAGGAGGGACCCCGGACCTTTATTGTGTTGTCTGAGAAACCGAACATTGTGTTGTATCCCAATAAAAGTAGTTACAAACGCCCATCTTCAGTGTTGGCTCCTTCCCTTCTTGTGACCCAAAGGTGACACACTGTTTGTTATTAAGCATCGTATACTGACAGGGGGAACATAGATTTGTTGAAAAAAGGTACAATTCATCTTGAGGCAGGTGGTAGTTTCTGCCAAACTGGATGTTATCAGTGATGACTTGACTGCTGATAGGGACAAGGGGTCGCAAAATATTTTTCACAGATTTTGTTAACTCTTAATCCTATGCTGGATACTTTGTGAGAGAAGTTGAACAGTTCAACTTTGCCCATAAGAGAAATAATATCTTACAGGTATCGATTCATGGCATCTTAGCCTGACACCACTGATACCTCAATGCATGGGGTGGGGAATAAGTCAATAACGATTCATCTTTGATTACAGCCGCTCTTATTCAGGTCAGTGCTAGAATGCCCTATACAGTATCCGATTGCTCTGGGGTTGTGGAGCATAGTCCCCATGAATGGGTAGCTGCTCTATTCTCACCCAATCCACACATATTACAATTTCCCCTGCATACTTCTTCCGATGTATGCTATTAAAAATAGCCATTTGTTTGCCTGAGAACCAAAAGGCTTTCCAACAAAGTGCTCCTATCTGTTAAGTGCACAAAACATACCATTTACTCATATTCCTTGAGCGGGGGACAGAGTTATTTGAAAAACAAATTGCAGGTTGTCTTTTATCCTAGCAGCACATGAGGGCTTCACATCTTCACACCCCGGAGTGACAGTTACAATTTAATTATTGCAGCAAAGCTATTAGTGGGCATGTCTTAACAAACAGACTAGGAACTTTGGGCCATATGTATAAAAAAATAAGTTTTGCGATTCTCAAATTGCGATTTATTGTGAATCGCAATTTTAGAATTGCAAAATGCAATGTATGTAGAATTTACTAAAAATGTTGCAAATTCTACATATTCCTTATTTTTTAATTGCAAATTGAGATTAGCACATAACTAATACCTTCCTATTCTTTCCTACAGGCTAGAAGGCCCATAGAAATGAATGAGAAGACATTCTCAATTTGCGATTACCAATTAGAGTATCGCAAATTGAGAATGCAATTTCAAGGTTGCAAGGGTGCCAAAGGGCCACCCTGTTGCACCCCTGAACTCTGCATGACATATGGCTCATTAAAAAAATCAAAAAAATGCTTTTTTAAAGAAAATCGCAAATTACCACCAACTTAAAGAAGGTGGTAATTTGCAATTCCTTAAGGCCAAATAGAACATTTATTGTGCTTCCAGAATCGCATTTAAGGATTCGCAATTTTCAATTCCTTAATTGCATTCGCACAATAGAGAATTCTCTATTGTGCGCGGGCCTTTTGGAATGATACTTACCAAAAGCTTTTTACAATTCACAAACAGGCAATTCTGAGAATCTGCCCATTTGCAAATGGGAAAAAGGCTTGATACATATGGCCCTTTGTCCATAAATGCCACATCTTCCAGCAGATGAAGGGTTCCTCCACAGCACTGCCACCTTAGACAGAGAAACCTCTGATTTGCATTAATCTGGACTACTGCTTTCCCTTGCAATTAAATGAGGCTTAAAATACATCCTGATTGCAGTGGATTTCTGTTTTCCTTTGCTATTGGTTTGGAAACAGCAATAATCTTACTCCCAAACTGATGTAAAAGACTTGTAAGTCGTCATCGGGACATGCACGGATGGGATATTCCATTCGGATCAGGTGCTCAAGTTCACCTCTGATGCTTACAAAGACACCCTGGGAAAATTAGGTGTGTCCGTGCGGTACTCCTCCTACTACCAAACAGAGGAAAACATTAGAGTGGACAGGAAAACCTGAGACCTAGAACGGTCTTTACCACAAGACTATTGGGCTCAGGCCGCAGTATGTGGAGGCCAAAGAGCACTAAACAATCTGCCTAGAAAATCCCTGGGTGGACAAACTCACTACAAGATCCTGTTTGGGGTTAAGATGTGGGTACCTGACCTTGGCAGTCCCAGCACAACGGTGATAGAAACTCCATTTGATATCAATGAACGTTTGGCTGTTTTACACAAACTCAACAGTTTCTCGGACATGCAAAGCAATTTCCAAATAAAATGCACCTTCACCGAAGAAGTGAGTGAAGGAAGCACCAGCAGCCTCTGGCTGGATCCCCAAGATTTGGTTGAAATGCACAAGGAGACAAATGTGGACAAGAAATCAAATTTTTCCTGTACCTGACCTGGTATTGATTGTAGCAGAACTCTACTTCTAACAACCTTTGCTGGTTGCAAGAACAAGAGCTTTGTTTCAATAGATCTCATAAAACTTTATCATGTGGGCAGTTCTTCAAAGTATCTTTCTCCTCTCAATACTATCCAGGATGTCCCACTGGAAGTTTTTGATCAGTGATAAAGCTATTACTCTCTTTTGAGGACAGCAAATAATGAAGTATTTCTTCTACCTGCTAAATGTACAACAACTGTACAAACAACTTGCAAAGGAACACAAATTTCTATTCATAAACCTGACAACGTTGATGTTTACATCTACTCAAAGTTCCACTCAACACATAGAGCTGCCGGAAATAGATCAAGTAGACCCAGGCTACTTTGTTGACTTTGATAACTTATCATCAGGTTTGTCTGAGCTACTTCCACCTTCATTCCACCTCTCCAAGGTAGATTGCAAATGTTCTACTTTTAGTTGAAGAAGGCGTACTTTGCTCCTACATGGCTATACCTGTGGATTACAATTTCATTACTTTTACTAGTTCTGTGGATTGGTTTTGTGACAGCCTTGTTCTTGCTTCCAAATTGACACTGACTCCCTGAATGCTCTGCAGTACAAACAGTGAACTTGATTTTAACATCCCATTCTTTATCACACAGTGAGAAGAGACACTTTCCCTGTGAAAATTCCTGCTGTTACTGATGTATTTTTGAGGGATAGTGTATTGTATGAAATATTCAGTCCTTCACAACGTTTGCAAATTCCATTAGTGTTTGCCTCTCTGTAAATTGTTTTTTCACTATTATAGTTGTCTCTGATGTGTGGCACTTTGACACAGTGCATGACATGCTACAAGATCTTGATTATCGGGAATGCATGAAGAGACTACTATGTTCTGTTTTCAGCATCATGGTGATAACGTCTTGCATAAAACATTTACTCCACATGCAATATTTAACTACTTGCAATGGAAACACTGCCCTACACCAGCATTGGGTAACTTACAAATGTTTGCACAGAAGTTTGCATAATTCTCTGGTCACAATACAAATGACCTAGCGTTGTATTATTATAGGCTTGCACCATCACCAGCAATGATAAATTCGCTCACTAACACAAAGCTGGTATATTCTGAATATTTTTTGTTTCAATTGTCCACACAAGAGTTTAGCTTTTGCCCTCTTCATCATATTTAGTGGTAAGTGCAAAGTTGTCTTTTACTTATAGACAAATGAATTTAAGAAATTAGGATGGGGTTTGACAGATTGTTCATTCCCCACAGGACACCTTACCCTTAAGAACCAACTGACCAGCCCAGCGAATTCTATTCTGGGTTCCCCAAATCATTAGGTGAGTCCTGATTCAAACAAATAAGTATATTGGCTGTAACCAGTCGCCCGTGGGAGATGGGCACTGATCCAGTTTCGCTTCTGTACACTACAGGTGACCTACCCCCTGGAAGCCGGGACAAACTTTTTCTCCCTGACAAGCTTCATTGGTAATGTACCCAGCACCCTCTTAAACTACATTCTTGTTAACATGAAGTATCAGATAAATTCTAATACCCACTTCATTTTTTAACTTCAGGTGTTTCCAGCCAGAATACGTGCCTGATAACGGCCAAGGTTTCCCCCCCACACCCTCCATGCCCCTTGTCCTGAAGAAGACCCGCAGCCGAGGCCTCAAACACCCCTAGAGCACCAGGGTCGAAACGTCGACGCCTTTTAATTTATGTGCCTGTACCCATATTGTCCCACCTCCTTCCCCATAAAATCGTGTGGACAGGCCATCTCGAAAGCGGAAGATTTCCCGCTTTTTGTTAGTTGTAAATAGTGGAATTGTACAGTTTAATACACTTTTCTTTCCTCTTCCTAAACACTTGAGCACTTCTTTCCTTTCCTCACTGCACTTGCGCCGTTTAAAATCATAAATGTTTTCCATAAAATTGTAAATAAATGTGTAAATTTGGTTAAGAACAATTTTGAAGTGTGACAATATCCCTTCTTCAATAATCTTGGGTACTATTTTTTTGTGTTGCATTCATTGTGTACAAAACCAGTGTGAAATTGATTATATGTCTCGCATTTGCTTGAGTCAAAGTATGCATATCTAATTGCATCCCTAATTTATAAAATAACCTCAAATAAGTTTTTTTTTCTTTTGATTAATAGTCAAGGACCATTGTTTTTCTCTATACTAATTGACACCCAGGTCCTTTGATTCTATGGGTAATACCCCATTGATTTAATGGACAGTTGAGTTAAAATCAATTTCAAGAACTAAATATTGGCAGGTTCAGTGGAATGAGGCACTTTTCAGACTATGCCAGATACCACATTGAATGATTTTCCTGATCAAAACTGTACAGCAAACATCATGAGTTGACCTGGCTAAGGAAGAAGATGTAAAGACACCTAACATTCCCACATTTGCATGGTTTGTGAACTGTCAGCGGTTCACAAACTTTACAATGGAAACATTGGCCACCAAGCTTTGCAAACTTTTTACAATTCTTCAAGTACCAATCAGAGGGGATGGTTAGTGTGCTGTTAAATACGAACTAATGTCATGCTCATTTTGTGGGTGACCTAGAAGGGTTTCAAATCAGCAGTTCTAACCTGTGTTAGATTTAAACACAACACTCTGGGTGGTAACAGTTTAAAGTTTTGGGAAGCTGTGCCTTGATATGATAAAACAATGATTATTATTTCTGATGACTTGGGGCTACAGAACTGTCTACTAGATCCTCAAAAGCATGTCAAAGCAATTCTTGTATGTGAAGGGTGCACTCTCTCCCATCATGACGCCGCTAAAATACTAAACAAGATTGGTGGAGTAATTTAGAAAGGGCTCTTGGGGTAGTCGATAACGGTATGACTACATTGTCCACTATGATATTCTCTTTGGCTAACATTGTGTCATCTGTGATAGACTCACATCATGCAGAAAACATGTCCTCTTTACAAGGTTGTCAGGGTATGCCCATATGTGGTTCCCTTGCTCACTTTCCCACTGATTCAAGATAGACTTGCTTATGAAGGGTTTTACCCAGAAGCCTGTCCCAGGATGCTTATTTCTGGTTCAGGGAAGACTTGGCTTGGCAGTTCAGGCTGGAATGTTCCCAAGAGGCACAAGGTCAAAATTGATCTGCATATAGCCAGGTCTGAACTGAGCTGGCAAAGTGAGATAAATAATGGTGATGGATTTAACCCAGATCTGAGACTGGGGGTGAGTGTCTGAAAAGTTTCTGCTGTCTGTCCATCATCTCCTTGTGTTTTCTTTGTTTTCCCTAAGTTGGCACGGTAAGTCCAGGCGTGGGTCCCTTGCTCACTTTGCCCACTGGAGTCAAGATAGCCTGGCTAATGAAGGGTGTTACCTAGAAACCCATCCCAGGATGCTTGTTTCTTGTTCTGTGAAGACCTGGCTTGGCAGTTTGGTTTGGACTGTTCCTCTGAGGCACAAGGTCAAGACTGATTTGCATATCTGAGTCTGAACTGAGGTGGCAAAGTGAACTAAAGAATGATGATGGATTCAACACAAATCTGTGACTGGGGGTGAGTGTCTAAAAGGTTTCACCCTTCTGTCCATCATCTCTTTGTGTTTACTTTGTTCGCCCTAAGTTGGCAGGGTATGTCCAGATGTGAATCCCTTGATCACGTTGCCACTGGATTCAAGCTAGACTGGCTGATGAAGGGTGTCACCCGGAAACCTGTCATAGCATGCGTGTTTCTGGTTCATGGAAGACCTGGCTTGCTAATTCGGGCTGAACTGTTCCCATGAGGCACAGGGTCAGGCTGATTTTAACATAGCTGGGTCTGAACTGAAGTGGTGAAGTTATCTAAATAATGATTATGAATCCTACCCAGATCTGCACATGCCTTGCTTTGTAGAGAGGTTTGCTTCATGGATCCTGTAATGCATCAATGGCAAATGTGTCCTGCTATATGAAGGGCTCCACAGCAGCTGTGATATGGAAATTGGAAATTGCGTATCTGATGAAGGTTTCTGTAGGTGTGATTCATGTCGCACAAGTGCTGTTTCCAACTGCCCTCACAATTAAAGAAGCAACACTTTGGCCTTCAATAAGACTTTCAAATGTGCACTTTGATGCTCTTGAGCAGATTGAAAGCCTTAGTGTACCAGTAGTATATTGCCTTCACTTCTGCACAGGAGACATTTTATGTTGAAGTTGCAAGGTCCTTTTATATACTAATTTCCTTTTGGTGAGCTCCTGCACCATATTTTTAATATGTCTGGTAAGTCAGCAGTAGTGCAGTTTTTTTAAGAGAATTGGATTCCAGACAGGCTTCGGAGTTGTTCCATCATTTATACACTCCATGCTGGAAAGCATTTGTGGAGGTGTTCCACTGTTCCTGATTGTTGGGCCTTTTTAAGCTCTGCAATGGATGTCCCATTAATAGGCCAAATTGAATGATCACTTCTGTATGTGCTCCTATATCATGAACTCATGATACAGAGCGTTGCCGCACCATTGCTTTGCGAACCAAGCAAACACTGTTTTTTTCTTTCGGACCGTGCAACTATTCTGCTTACAGCCCTTACTCTGCTGTCTTTTGAGCAATTTTGAGTGTGCACTGGATTTATGCCTAGGAACATTGGCCAACTGGTGAGTTAATTAATGGCCCACTGGTACTATTGTCTATTGCGCCTACCATTGCTTCCAAGCATATTCTTTGAGTCCTCTTGGGATAGCTCCTGGAGATCTACATCTCGGTTTGGCTTCTGGCACTGGCTACTCCTCCTCCGTTGGCACTTGCAGGAGTCGATGGATGAGAAATGTTTGCTCCTTGTATCTGATTTAATGGTTGTCTGCAGTAACTGGGTAGAGAAATGTTTCATCTACCTCTCAGAGTACATAAACAATCGAGCAGTTTCGAGACATGAAACTTTATTTTATTTTATACTAAGTTGTTTTTTTAATAATTTTTTTCATGATTAACTATTAATCCTGTTTAATGATTTTAAGTGACGGCTTTCTTTATGCTCTTTGTTATTAAAGAAGCATGATGCTTTGTAGATTTTAGTGGAGTTCCATTTATATTGATTGACCCTTACATGTTATCATTTGTCTAGGGATAGCTTCTGCCAACTTTAATCAAAGGAGTGGCTCTCATATGGTCAGGATAGGCACTTTAAGAAACGCTGCCATGTTAGCCTCTGACATTTCTTAAGCTGCCTTCTTTTTCACAACACTGTGACTTTTGACATAGATTTGCGTGTGTGACCGTGCAGAATACGATTTCCAATTAGCAGACACACTCTAACAATGCCTTTAACATTCAGCATAAGGGATACAGTTCTCTGCACACATGTTTTTATGTTATTGTCTGAAAGGTGACATTGTTATATGACTACAATAAACAATTATGGCCTAACAGGTTTGTGACATGGCCGCATGGACTCTATTGTTATAAATACACAACCACTTCCTTGTTTAGGCAGAGGAAAAATCAGCCCACACTGCAGGGTACCATATATCAGAGTTCCAATTCAGTTGATTCCTGTATACCAACACAAGGGATGTCCAGACCACGACAGACAGCCTGATGCCACTCTCCCACAGATAACAGGGATGAAGTCCACCCTAGCAAAAATTCTCCAGATCACCCGCCAGCTGCAAAACAATGGGGCATATTTACAAGCCCCTCGGGCCACCAAATAGTCAATTGTTTGATACTCGGCGAGCTAGCTCTTATTTACAATACCATGCAAAGCCACCCTGCATGACTTTTTTTAGCCTTGTAAATAGGCCCTATGTCATGCATCACTTAGCCTGAAAAAGGGCATGAAATTGGTGTTGCTGTGGGCATTCCAATATAACAACCACTGTTTTTTTAAGCTGCCCCTGATTTACAAGTATCTGTATATCAGAGTTAGTGCCAAGAATTAATATGATCAAAAAAACAGGTGCTAGTCGTTAGTGTGGCACAACAAAGAGAAATACTTTTATTTCACCTCATTTTTTAATCTTTCCGTGTGTGCTGCATTTTTTAGCAGACACATAATGAGCAAAGCACCTTTAATTCAAGTTGGCGCATGGTTGCCTACATTAGGACTAGGCATTTTTTTTTGCGCTGGCGCAATGGAGAACACAAGGGTGCAACGTATTCTTGTGAATAGGGCGTATCCCTGGGATTTTTTATTGACACAGCACAGCACTGCTAAGTTGCTTGCATCTCTGCTCTGTGTCATTTTCCTGTAAATATGCTGCTAGGTTTGGGAGCTCTAAGTAGGAGTACAAATACTCATTACTTATATGCCTGCATATATACACCATTTTAGCACAATGGTGAACATTTTCATAATTGTCACTGGTCTTGTAATGCTAAATATGCTAATCTGTTTATTCTACAAATTATTGAAGGATACATACTTTAGGCAAGAATCACAACTCTTCAATAAATATTGGAAGCCTCGCTGAGTATTTCTTGTGTACTTCTTTAGCATGAGAGTCCAATAGGAAAGGGTGTGGATCTGTTATTGCAATTTCCTTAGGGTATCATGGTTGTCATGTTCTAAAGCTGCACACACATGTATTGTCCTTTACGGTTTGGGCTAAAGATGGTACACTTTGGCTAGTAGAACAAAGGAAAACATATCCTGAGGTTTTGAACGTAACCAGTCTGGCAAATCTTAATGTTTCTGTTGTTCGGCAATCAATCAATCAATCAATCAATCAATCAATCAATCAATCAACCCATCAATCAGTGGTTTATTAGGCATGCTACTCACACGTGACAGTCTCAAGGCACTGGGTGGGGAGAAACAGCTCTGGGTCAGTCAAAGAGCCAGGACTTGAGGTCCTTCCTGAACGGGTGAAGGGTTGGGGAGCGAATGATGTTGACTGAGAGCTCGTTCCAGGTTTTGGCTGTGATGTAGGAGAAAGCTCTCCTGGCGGCTCTGCTTCTGCGTATGTGGGGGAGGTCGGTGGAGCTGAGGTGTCTCTTGGGTACATGGAAACATACTTGGTTGTTGAGGTATCTGGGGCCGATGTTGAGGTATTTGTAGGCGTGGGTGAGGAGTTTGGAGGTGAACCTCTTCTTGACGGGGATCCAGGGAAGGCTTTGTAGGTATTGGGTCATATGTTTGAAGCGTGGTGTCCCTAGGACTAGCCTGGCTGCAGCTTTCCGGATGGTTTGGAGCTTGTGTGGAAGAGTTTTGTTGATTCAGGTGTAGAGGGCATTGCTGTAGTCTAGTCTGCTTGATAATGAGTGTGTGGGTGATGATTTTGCTGCAGTCAGGGGGATCCCTTTCAAGGTTTTACAAAAAGTTGCAGAGGCCGTTGAAACTGATGGAGGCAAAAGCATTGATCGGATGGTTCATGGAGAGGGAGGAGTTGTCGATTATGCCAAGTTTCTGAGCGTGGTCAATCAGGGTAGGTGGGCTCCCGAGGGCAGAGCGCCACCAGGTGTTGTCCCAGGTGGACGTGCAGGGCCCGAGGATGAGGCCCTCAATCTTCTCAGACTTAGGCTTTAGGCAGCTGTCCTTAATCCAGGCTGCAACGTTTCTCATTCCTTCCTGGAAGCAGAGTCTGGTGATTTCTTGGTTCTTGAGAGGGAGAGGATGAGTTGGGCGTCGTTGGCGTAGAATACAATGCTAGGCCAGTGCTGTCTGACAATGGTGGTGATAGTGGCCATGTAGATGTTGAAGAGCGCCTGGCTTAGTTAAGATCCTTGGGGTACTCTGCAGATGATGTCAGTGGGGTCGGAGGTGAAGGGGGGAGTCTGATAATATGGGATTTGCCAGGGAGGAAGGATTGCATTCATTGAGGATGGATCTCTGTATTCCTCCATTGTGGTGTCTGGCGGCTAGTGTGCAAAGTGAGACAGTGTCGAAGGTTGCGGAGAGGTCTAGGAGGATGAGGGCTGCAGTGTTTCACAGGCCTAGCAGCATGCAGATGTGATTGGTGGCTGCAAGGAGCGCAGTCTCAGTGCTGGGGTTACAGCATAAGCCAGACTTGGAAGCATCTAGGATGCAGTTTTCTTTGATGAAGGCAGTCAGCTGGGTGTTCATAAGACTTTCAGTGACTTTGGCTTTGAAGGGGAGGAGAGAGATGGGCCGGTATTTTTTCAGGTCAGTTGTGTGGGCCGTTGGTTTCTTGAGAAGGGTTTTCACCTGTGCACTCTTCCAGTCATCTGTGCAGATGCTGAATCTGAGGGAGGAGTTGATTGTTCATCCAAGTTCGGGTGCGATGATAGCAGCAGCCCTGTGGAAGATGTGAGGGTGGAAGGGGTCTGTTGGGGCTCCTGAGTGAGTCTTCTTCATGTTTGAGGAGATGAGCACGATGGATGGTGGGGCCCATGAGGTGATGGTCGGCTTCTCAATGGTGGTGGGTGGCATAGTGCTGTTTATTGCTGGCTCACTGAAGTTTTCGTAGAGGGACTTGATCTTCAGGTAGAAGTAGGAGCTGAGTTTGTCGCAGAGTTTCTGGGAGGGTGTGATGTCAGAGGATTCGTAGCTGGGTTTTGCGATCTGCTGAATGACGTTGAACAGTTCCTTGATGTTAGGTTCGTTGGTCTTGACTTTGTCTCTGATGAAGGTCCTTTTGGTGTCCCTTATATTGGAGTTCTGGACTTTTTAGTACCGCCCAGAGGTGTCAGGGACAACACCCGAAGACCCCTGAGTTCTACCTGTCTCCTTGCACAAATAAACAGAAACACGGGCTTCTCGATGGTGGCGTCAAAGACCAAAGGTTTATTACTGCAGGGACACAGAAATCCCTGAAACTACACACGGGCAGAATCTAGGAGACTGTTCGTATTGCATTAAGTGGTTGCTCCTTAAATACAGATTTTTTAGCTTGGGGCAACATTCTCCACATACTAGTGTGTTTCTCAAACATGATGTCCGAAACAATAAATATTTGGCGTTGCCCAAGAATCGTCAACAATATCTGATGTCAAAACATTACAATCGAGCGGTTCCCACTGTTCCATTATAATCCCATGTCATCTCTTCATTCAAGAGCCGGACCGCCTCATCGTAAATTTCGTTACCTCCCCCTAATAAAGGCCCAGAAGGAAAGGAGCAGAGCCAGGTGCAGAAGATAGAAAAAACAGGATAAGAGATGTTTGTGGGTCGTAAATGGGCAAGGCTACCAGCCTCGGCCACCTAATCATGATCGGGCCAACGAACACGAGAACCAGTATAGCAGGACTGGCCTCTGGCAGAGGAGGCAGCTTCTGCCGAGTCATGCGGCCACAGCGTTTCTGTCCTAAGGTGCACGTGTCACAAGAGAGGTGAATCGTCGGCTAAAGCCTACGTGTCCTTGATTGAAATCAAATGATCAGAGGTCACTGCGTGTTCATTGACTATGTGAGGGCAAGAAAACAAGATGGATGCCATGATCTAAAATGGATGCCATCGGTGTATTGGAAATGTGGTTATAACAGGAGTGCTCTTGCTCGTAGCGAAAACACCAGGATATACTAAATGGATCATTTGCGGTTTATCAGTACCAAAATTATGAGTTTTTCGACAATGTTGAAAACACGGGTTCAAATCGTCACGGAACCTCAGACCCTCCTTTTGCCCTTACATAGGCAATTACTCAATCCATGTCAGAGTCTATCTCGATGTTCATTAGGTCAGTAACATGTTGTTGCATCATCATCCTTTCTCGTACCTTGTCTCCAAATACAGGCGGTTTTCTGAGACAGGTTGCAGCACAGAGGCTACACAAAGCGGGACCACATTGGATAATAAGGCAGCACAAGAATAGGAATACTAAGATAATACCAACGACCATCAGAACCTTCCATCCCCACGCTGATAGTAGAGTCCAGAGCCATTCCATTAAGGACCAGTTTCCCTTGTCTACATGGATAGAGTCAGAAATCTTATGAAGCTTAGAGATCGCTTCATATACTGTCGGAGCATTATTGGGGATAAAAACACAGCAGCTCGATTGGATCATTCTGCATACCCCACCTCGATCTGCAAGTATTACGTCTAGAACCATACGATTCTGCAACGTCATGAGACGATCCGCCTGGAGCTCAGCTGTTAAATTACTAAGGGCACCCACAGTTTCTGTAATAGTCGATTCAACTACCCGTGTTAGCTGACGTATATTTCTACTATTGGCCATAGGCCCCCAAAACGGAAGGAAACCTTTGAAGAAGTCTCCGGCTTCCTGACCAGCGGTATCTTCCTTGCTGAAAACACCTCTTGCTACTCTGGTCTTGTGATAATCTGGAGAGGCAGTGTATGTCGGAGGCAATAGTCGAGCAATATAGCATGAACCTGAAAAGTCAGCAGGTAACCATGTATACGCCCTATCCTGACAAATGAAGTAGGTACCCCTAGCAGTAAGAAAGGCAGGGGAAGAGTTAGACGGATACACATAAGTCTCAACGCACTCACTCTTCCCTAGCTGAGCTCTTGGATTTCTCCCATTTCCTTGCAAACAGACTTGACCTCGGTGAGGTACGACCCAGATTGGTGTGGAGCTCTTACGCTTGCTTTCACCAAACTAATGCGATACTCCGTAGAATTCCAACTCAGATATACTCGTAGTTCATCCCTAGGATAAGATGGGGTGTTATTGACGTCTTTAATCATGTCAATGATTCCCTTGACTAAAGCTTTATTGGCAGAGTTATATTTAGCGGAACGTGGTGGACGCGGGGGATAGGTCTCAAGGGCATAGACAAAAATAGTCTGAAAGGCCTGAAATTATCCATTATAGCTAAAAGGCAAGACCAGATAGGGAATGCCTTTATCCATAGTGTGTGGTATCAGACCACATACCCAGCAGTCTGTTGTGTTAACTACCAGTTGGTGTTGATGCAAGAGTTGTACAAAAGTGTTGTTTATGAATTCTCAGCGTCAAGCTTGTTCGTGTTCAGGAAACGGATGAAAGGAATGGTAAGAAGCAATAGTAGAAGAAACAGGATCAAGGGGAGGTACTGTAGTTGTAATTGGTGCAAAAACCAAATGGATGCCAAGGACGATTCCACCCACCAACATTATTAAAATAATTAAAAACATAATTGCACATTGTATCATAAAACATTTGTTGTGAAGAATCTTGTACAGTCTATTTCTGCGAACATAAATTACATTCTCTCGGTGCAGCTCAGGAAGCTCCATCTTCTACAACCGCTCGCGACCACTGATGGTATGTACGTAGTTGAAAATGCCTCTACCAACCCTGGGAGTTCCCAGAACTGACAGAAAGACCGACCTTGTGTCTGGCCCCCGCAGATTCAACTAGGCACAAAGCCACGACCCTACGGCTACCCAGACGGCAAGGTAATAAGCACAAATAAAAATAAACAGTGAAATGAAAAACGTTCAGCAAACTTCCTGGCTGGAGGCAATTTATCAGAGTAAAATGAAAAAAGGCAGTTTCCTGCTTTATTTGTCCTTTGATTGAGAACGTAAGTTGTATCTCAGTTTTCCTGGTGTAGTTTGATCCGGAAATAGATTGTGTTCAGCAGGAGTAACAATGTTCAGGTTCGCAGATGACAAGTGTTCGTTTGATGCAGAGGGCAAATGCTCAGTGTTCAAAGGAGCAGTTTCAGATGGGGAGTCAGAGTTCGGTGAATCAGTAATTAGTTCTGCATCGCTGAAAGGAATGTATCTAGGAACTGGTTCTGTTTCAGAGGCACCAATTCCTTTTCTCACCCAGTTATTGTACGGGAGTGGTAAGGGCACACGCTTGGTGTGCGTCGCGTGGATCCAGTTTTTTCTACCGGCCACTCGTACAGCAGTCCTCGTCGCCAACAGCACCTGGAATGGTCCAACGAATTTTGGTTGAAGATTTCTGATTCGTCCAAAGTTCTTTACGACGATGAAGTCTCCAGGTTTCAGCTGATGGCCTGGACTTTCCGGAGGCTTTGGCAATGCATCGAAAACCTGTTGATGAATGAGACTCAATTTAGCAGTCAAGTCAAAAAGATAATCGATTAACATTGGGTATTCCAGCTGCTTAAACTCCCTAGGTCTTGGTACTCCCCAAATATTAGCAGGACGACCGAACACTATCTCATAGGGACTAAGCCCTACTCGGGAATGCACAGTCACTCTTGTGGATAACAGGGCCAAAGGTAAGGCGTCTGGCCAGGCCAAGCCCGTGGAGGCTTGTATCTTAGCCAGTTTCAGTTTGAGGGTGCCATTGTACCCTTCAACTAAACCTGCTGACTGGGGATGATTTGCACTGTGGAATTTTTGCCTTATTCCTAAACCTGCACACACACTCTGCATAACTTTCCCTACGAACTCACTTCCATTATCTGACCATACAATCCGTGGCATTCCGTATCTAGGGAAATATTCCTTGAGGAGAATTTTGGCAGTCGACAAAGCAGTATTGTCTTTAAGTGGATAGGCTTCGATCCATCTAGAAAAAGCACAGACTACCACTAGAACGTACTTGAGATTATTACATCGGTCCATGTGAATGAAGTCTAACTGAATCACTTCAAAGGGACAGGAAGGAGGAGCAAAATAACCAGCAGGTGTGGGGGTTCCCTTGCCAGGATATATCATGCAGTTTCTCACCACTCTTTCTGCACACTTATTAATCCCATCATTCTTCCAGACTGGAGCCAACATCTTACAAATCCCTTTAGAACTGATGTGCGCTGCTCCATGCGCCATCGTTACTACCGCAAGCACATACGCATCAGGCAACATCCAACGCTGTTGTTCCGTCAAATCAATCCAACATCCATTCGAGTCCAATTTACCCATTTCTTTCCATGCAAGTTTTTCCTCTTCAGTCGCTTCTTCTTGAATCATTCTCACACTTTCCATTGTGTCTTCACACATTCCCGAATCAGTAACCCATCTTGCAGACGTTGCCACATACATCCTACTCATCAGATTCCTAGCTGTCTGTTTTGCTGTTTCATCAGCAAAGGCATTTCCTCGACCAACATCATCCGTGATTGCTCGATGAGCACTGCACTTCACAATCGCAACTTCCATTGGTAAGGTTAGAGATTCCAACAAGTCATTAACTAGCTGACCATGCTGTATCTTAGTCCCATGGGACGTAATAAAACCTCTTTCCTTCCACAATCGTCCAAAACTATGGGCTACGCCAAATGCGTACTGACTATCTGTGAACACATTCACTCTCTTTCCCTTAGCTAAAACACACGCTCTAGTCAACGCAATCAATTCTGCAGCTTGGGCAGAATTCTGACTCACTCTTGCAGTCTCCACAATTGTACTCAAAGTCGTTACTGCATAGGCAGCTGTCACATCACCATTCTCCAATTTAAAACACAACCCATCAACATACAACGTGCCATCTGGATCTGACAACGTAGTGTCTTTTAAATCAATTCATCCTTTTGTCTCTTCCTCTGTTCTGAAACAACAGTCATGTGGTTCAGAATCACTCGACTCTTGACTAGTCGGCAACAATGTTGCTGGATTCAATACATTGCATCTTTTGATCTGAATATGACTCGCTAACAGTGTCAGCTCATAGCCTGATAATCTAGCACTGGTAAGATGCTGCGTCTTTGTTCGGTTCATGAGTGTATCCACCGCATGTGGAACCATGACCACTAGCATGTTGTTCATAACCAAACCAGCAGATTGTCGAATGGACGCTGCGGCTGCCGCTGTAGCTCTCAAGCAGCTAGGCAACGCTCTGGCTACCGGATCTAATGTTGATGAAAAATACGCACAAGGGCGTTGTTTATCACCAAATTGCTGTGTCAGAACACTCAACGCGCAACCTTCTCTCTCGTGGACATAGAGTTTAAATGGCTTACTGTAGTCAGGTGTTCCCAACACAGGAGCTGAACATAGTGCATTTCGTAACTCAGAAAAGCTCTGCTGACATTCGTCAGACCATGGCACTGGATTCGGAACACCTTTCCCAGTCAAAACCACCAATGGTTTTGCCAAGAGAGAAAAATTTGGGATCCATTGCCTGCAGTATGAAGTAATACCCAAAAACGCACGCACTTCTCTCTGTGTGCTAGGAACATTCATCTGCGTAATTGCTTTTATTCTCTCTGGGGTCAACTTTCTTCCCTCCTTTGACAAGAGATGACCTAGGTAGGTCACTTCTTGGCAACAGTATTGCATTTTGGAAGGAGATACCTTGTGGTTCAAATCCGACAAGTGATGCAATAGAGAAATTGTAGCTGCTTTGCAAGTTTCCTTGTCATCGGCAGCCACTAGAAGATCATCGACATATTGCACCAAGGCAGAACCAGGAGGAAGTACAAAAGAATCTAACTGACTCTTTAATGCCTGACTGTAAATGGATGGGCTTTCACAATAGCCTTGTGGAGCACGTTTAAACCTGAAGCTTCGTCCTCCTAGAGAGAAGCCGAAAATATCTCTGCTTTCCTCGGCTATCGGAATGCTGAAAAAGGCATTTTTCAAGTCGATCACAGAGAACCACGTGGCTGTAGCAGGGATCAATGTTAACAATGCAGTAATGTCCGGAACCACAGGAAACTGTGGAATCACAATTTTATTAACCTCTCTAAGATCAATTACAAATCTATAGACTGGAGGTTTTGTTGGGTCAGTTTGTTTCAGAATAGGCAGTACAGGACTATTACAGACATTTCCTCTAGTTTCCTCTATTACATCCTTTTTGATCAAATCTTGCACTATCAATAGGAGCGCATGCTCACCTTCACTAGAAATTTTGTATTGTGGGATTCGTGGAAATTTAACATTTGCTTTCAAAGTCACTACATATGGCGGGATTTCCAAAAGGCCTACATCATTAGGACCAGTCGCCCAAAGAGTATCAGGGAGAGAACGCAGCTCCAGTGGGAGCGCATCCATTGACAAATACATCGGGGAGATGATTCTCTTACCTAATGTAAGCTGTACTCCTGAAGGAGAACAGTACAATGTCACATATAAGCGTTTTACCAAGTCTAAACCAAGCAGATTTTCATTACAACCAGTCGTTAAAATCAATGGAGCTTTCAATTGACGAGGCCCAACAGAAATAGACAAAGGACCAGAAACAGGGTTGTGAACAGGGGCGCCTGAAAAACCTACATAAACATTTGTTAAGCCGGACAAAGGTGCGCCAGGGAGTTTTGCATGTATGATAGAACTTTTTGCTGCACCAGTATCCAACAGAAACGGTTCGACTACACCTGATGTAGCTACTGCGACATAAGGCCCACTCTGGTCTACTGGAACTGACACCACTCCCTCTCTTTGTCCATGGCTGTCCTAGTACTCATTTTGCTGAAATTCCTCACCAACTTCACAATAATCTTCAACATGATACTGTTGAGATCTAGCTGGCTGTGTAGACTGAACATTTCGTTGATCAAAATAATTAGAAGGGCGATCATTCGTTTGCGGAGGCATAGCACCTCGTCCTCGACCTCTAGAATTTTGCATAGAACCACCACGACCTCTCTGAGCTGCTGCAGCATTATTCTGTGCCAGTATCGGACACTCATTCTTGTAATTACCTTCCTTTTTGCAATAAGCACATTGATTCCATTGGTATTGCGGTCTCTGTGAACCATAGTCATTCCTCTGATATGACCCTTGCTGTGTATTTGTTTGATTCGTGCGAGGCGGATACGCTTGTTGCAAAAGGACCTTAGTTTTTAAATCTTTCGTCTTTTTATCTGATTTTTCCTTTTCTTCTTTATCCCTATTTTCATAGTACTGAGCAGTTGCAAGTATCTGCGCAGTCGTGGAGACAGCCCACGCACTTTCAGAATTCTTTAATTTATTACTAAGTTCTGGCGACAGATTGTGCACAAACTTATCAACAAATAATCTCTGACCTCCCTCCGTGCTCATATCCTGACCACTGTGATCTACGAAAGTCTCTTCGAATCTGGTGAAAAAGTCAGAGACACTTTCGTCTTTCTTCTGCCTGCATGCGGACAACTTGTCCCAGTTAACACGCAATGCCGGCATCAGAGTTTTCATTAAATCAATTATTCTACCGGGCAAATTAGCAATTAAAGGTTCAGGTTTAGAACCCCCGATTTGTTGACCATCTGCCGCAATAATAGCTGCCCAGTCACCACCTAGAGCAACTGGATGATTTTCTCTACGAATTTTAGCCCAAATTGGTTGCGGTACTACATTACCAAATAGCATATCAATGTACGCTAGATTCATTACACAAGCTTCAACCGTTTGAGCCAATTCTTTGTAATACCCAGCAGGATTTTTACGCGGATCGGGCAAGGCCTGTTTCACTGCTAACACTTCAGCTCTCTTCCATGGAATGTGTATCCACACTCTCTGGAATTGCGCTGGAGCGGCTACAATACCATTCACTGCATCAGCTTGCACAGCATCGCGCCATATTGGCGGAACCTCTCTCATGGGGTATTGACGACCTTTATTGGCACTACCACCCCTTGTTGAACGGAGAGAAGGATCAACCCTAAAATCTAAAGTATGAATTAATTGGTCTGGAACTTGTTCAGAATCATTCTCATCCCATTCCTCACGCAATAGAGAACACATAACATCAAACACATAGCATTGTGTCGGTTCGTTCCATTGCATGAATGTATCTAATACATCTCGTACACTATACCTTCCCACTTTCGAAACCCATCTAAGAGCAGTGGAATCTAGTATTCCTCGTTCTTCGATATTAGGAAGCTGACTACTACGTCTCTGAACAGATTCAGAGGCAGGACTCTTAATCAAAGTTTTGTAGAAAGGAGAGAGAATATTAGAGACAGAGTCGGTGATTCTCCGACGAACAGAAAGCGGAGTCATGTAGCTAGAGGAAGTTTGAAGTAGAGTAGTAGTCGGGACAGAAGAAACAGAACCAATAGGTGTAAGAGGCAAAGTAGCTTGCGAGGTAACAGGTATTAATGGTACAGGTATAGGCAAAGGAGCAGGAGCTGGCAACCCTGGAAGAGGAGGTGCCGGAGGAACATTGATAATCACAGGGACGACAGGAGCTTGATTCAGGGGAGCAGGAGCAGGTATACCAGGCTGTCCAGCAACCAGTAACACAACATTCGGCAGAGGTGGAGCCGTAGCACCCTGTGCTTACGGTGGAGGTGACCTCAACAAATAAGACAACAGAGGATCATTTTCGGAATCCTCCAATATCTTAGTTGTACTAGATGGCAACGCAGGGTAACACTTGTCTATCGCTAAATTACACTCTCTATCGGCTACCTCTATCGCTTTCTCAGATTCATTAAGTTGCAGCTGCTTGGCAGACTGTTCTAGAGTCAACTCCTGTTCTTTCTGTTCTTTCTTCAACTTTTTAGTCTCTCTCTGTTTGGATTCTTTTCGCCAACAACGGAAAGAATCAAACATTGCCGGCCGGGCTTTCTTTTTAAACAATCTTCTTTCTAAATTATCGAGAATTTCAAGTTCGAAACTACCATGTAGTGCCCAACTAAGGACACCATCTTTCTCCGTGTAGCGGATCCATACCTCGTTATAAGAGATAGGGCCCACACCAAATTTGCAATAAAGATCATAAAGAGGAGTTCCAACCGGAGGAACCGAACACGAGTCCTCCAATCGGGAATCGCTGTTGCAACCAAAACATGAAAACATACAACTTTTCCAACTTACTATTTTATAAACCGGACCACAGAACAAACACAAATAACAGTGCGCACTCGAACTTAGGCCTACCAAAGTGAACAAAATGTATCGATACCCAGACTAAACCAAAAGATTATCGTAACCAGAACAACCAGTGATAATCCTACGAAACCAAACCAAACCAAGGAACTAAAAGGATTATCTGAACCCTTACGAAGTAACCAAACAACTTGCAACCACTTAATACTTAACTGAGGTACTGAAGACGTCACCAAGGAGAAACCCGTCACATCTCGCTGTACTAAGGTCTGCACCTCGGGTCCAAGACAGGGCGACGGTCAAGGCAACGGACCACTGCAGCCGTCCGAACGGGAACCCTCGTGGAAGAGAACGTCAGGCCACTTTTGCGATATGCCGGGATCGATGAAGTGGGGCGCCTCCCTCCGGAATCGTCACACGAAGCTTCTCGAACTCTTCAGGCTTTTGGACCGGAACCAAATGACGTCGACCCACGTAGGGCGCCAATTGGAGTTCTGGACTTTTTGGTACCGTCCAGAGGTGTCAGGGACAACACCCAAAGACCCCTGAGTTCTACCTGTCTCGGTGCACAAATAAACAGAAACACGGGCTTCTCGATGGTGGCGTCAAAGACCAAAGGTTTATTACTGCAGGGACACAGAAATCACAGAAACTACACACGGGCAGAATCTAGGAGACTGTTCGTATTGCATTAAGTGGTTGCTCCTTAAATACAGATTTTTTAGCTTGGGGCAACATTCTCCACATACTAGTGTGTTTCTCAAACATGATGTCCGAAACAATAAATATTTGGCGTTGCCCAAGAATCGTCAATAATATCTGATGTCAAAACATTACAATCGAACGGTTCCCACTGTTCCATCATAATCCCATGTCATCTCTTCATTCAAGAGCCGGACCGCCTCATCGAAAATTTTGTTACCTCCCCTTAATAAAGGCCCAGAAGGAAAGGAGCAGAGCCAGGTGCAGAAGATAGAAAAAACAGGATAAGAGATGTTTGTGGGTCGTAAATGGGCAAGACTACCAGCCTCGGCCACCTAATCATGATCAGGCCAACGAACATGAGAACCAGTATAGCAGGACTGGCCTCGGGCAGAGGAGGCAGCTTCTGCCGAGTCATGCGGCCACAGCGTTTCTGTCCTAAGGTGCACGTGTCACAAGAGAGGTGAATCTTCGGCAAAAGCCTATGTGCCCTTAATTGAAATCAAATGATCAGAGGTCACTGCGTGTTCATTGACTATGTGAGGGCAAGAAAACAAGATGGATGCCATGATCTAAAATGGATGCCATCGGTGTATTGGAAATGTGGTTATAACAGGAGTGCTCTTGCTCGTAGCATAGCGAAAACACCAGGATATACTAAATGGATCATTTGCGGTTCATCGGTACCAAAATTATGAGTTTACGACAATGTTGAAAACATGGGTTCAAATCGTCACGGAACCTCAATACGCCGATGATAGTCCTTGAGGGCACTCTTGTGGTTGTTCCATTCTTCCGTGGTCTACTAGATCCTCCAGGTTTTCTCCAAGCATCTGCAGGAGTGTCTGGCTTCTTGGAATTCGGTGGTGAACCAGGTGGCCCTTAGAGGGCGTTGATTGGAGGTGCAGCATAGAGGTGCCAGCTTGTCGGTGCAGCAGGAGACCCATCAGTGGAATTCCCTGGCTACGGAGTTGGTGTCAGTCGTGGCCTTGATGGGGTTTAGGAGGAGGGCAGAGTTCAGGTGCTCCTTGGTGACCTTACTCTGGTTCCATCGTGGTGGGAGTAGGGCAGTCTCGGGTGCGGTGGTGGTGTTATTCATGAAATGGATGAAGTGGTGGTCTGTCCAAAGGGGTTGGGTGGTGAGGCTGAAGAAGATTTTAGATCCTCCCGCGGAGATGGGGTTGAGGGTTTGGCCCCCACTGTGGGTGGGGGTACTGACAAGCTGTTTCAGTCCTAAGATGGTGAAGTTCTTGAGGAGTGTGGTGAAGTCAGGGTTCTGGCTGTTTTCAAGGTGGAAGTTCAGGTCCCCAAGCAGGATGTAGCCCATGGATGTGATGGCTTGGAATGCGGTGAGCTCTGCGATGGTGGTTGCAGGCTGGGCGCGAGGATCAGTTGGTCTGTAGATGAGGATGCTGCGTGGTGTGTTACCGGGGTTGGTCTGGATCTGGAAGTAGAGGTTTTCCGTGTTGGAGTGGGGGCCGCTTGTGCTGAATGTGAAGGGGGTCCTCCTACCGGGCAGGGTGGGCGATCCTTTTCTCTGGATTTTGTAGCCATCATGGATTGCTGTGGTGATTTCGGGCCGAGGTTGTGTTGTTCCAGGTTTCCGTGAAGAATGTGATGTTGGACGAGAGGGTGTTGATCAAGTCCCATATCTCAATGGCGTGCAGTGTAGGGAGTGCACATTCAGAAGGATGCTAGTCAGGGGTTCAGAGGATTGTTAAGTCGGCGGTCCTCCGGCAGGAGTAGGCGTTTCATCAATGGTGAGAGCTCTTCTGCAGTGTCCGTATGAGAACTGCCCATGGATCATGTTGGGTGAGGCTCTTTTGCAGTATGCATGGACCCTGGGGTCGTGAGCGTGGGGGGTGGCTGAGTCATAGCAGTGTGGACCAGTAGAACCAGGATTCCTGGTGCTGGTCGCGGACAGGTTGCAGACAGGTGCAGATAGGCCTGCCTTAGGCAGACCTTTGGCACCAGCTGCGCAACCGCACAGATGTCGCCATAATGTAGGGCGGGAGTGGAGTTAGAGAAGGTAGTGGGGCTGGTTCAGGGGGGCAAGGTGGTAACTGGCCAGGAGTGGTGGCGGGAAAAAGAAATACAAGGCAGTAGCACTAAGAGCACTTCACACATTAATATACAAAAACACGGTTTAACACTCACAATGGCAGAAGCGCTAGGAGCGCTAACAACGGTAATGCAGAAAAACACAACTAAAACCACAAATAAGCATACAGTTTTACAGAGGGAGGCACAGGCCATACAACGGGCCCAGACTAAAAAGGAAGGGCGTGTAGCATTGGTGGACCACCGATATGCAGGTTTCTACAGGCTTTAGAACCTATGGCTCATGAAACAGAACGTCGTTCTCCCATTATATCAAGTGATTTCCAAAGGTGGACTCAGCTTGCAGAATCAGGCCTTAAAGTCTGCACAACACTCCCTGGATGATCCACACTCTTATTGCCAACCAGCCAGCTCATGCAGGTCTTCTAGGTGTTGTGACCTGTGTGACATGCTGCCAGATACCGTTTTTCTGGCCTCTATTCCTGTCTCTCCTTCAAGCAATGCTTCCACTCTTGCCCCTCTTTTTGGTAAGGTCCCTGTTAATGCTCCTGAGGAGACCCGTCTTGTTCCATGACCCAGCACCTCAGTGATCATCTTGTTTCACCCATGCCAAGCAAATGTGCCAGTGTTTGTCTTTTTTGCTCCCAACATGCAAGGATCTCATATTTCTACTCTCCTCACTTATCAGACTTCAACTACCAATGGGAAGGTATCTTCCTAACACATGATTCTCCTCATTACTGTTCAGTTGCACCGATAATCCTAACCTTCAAAACAGGAAAAAAGGTCAGTGACTATAGTAAATAGAATAGTCAACCCTTTTTTTCAAAGAACTGCCCATCCAGGAACGTATTACATAGAGTGGTAAATCCGGCTACAATAGTTAAATTGTATGGACAAAGAACCAATAAAGAAGCCTGATTGTTGAGCTCGGATCACTGACATAATATTGATTATTAAAATATCCCCAACAGAAATATCAACACATAAATATAATTTTCAAATATATCAAAAAAATAATATTGATGTAAACAATATCGCTGTAAAAATACTTAAAACATTATAATAAATAAATGTAATTTAGAAAAATTTAACATACATATATAAAATGGAATATTTATATATATATATATATATATATATATATATATATATATATATATATATATATATATATTCACAGAAAAAACCATAGGTTATAGTGGATATATAGTTAGGAATTTGCATTTACAAAACCTTGAAAATTCAATGAAAAAACCATAGGTTATAGGCCATATATAGTTAGGAATTAGCATTTACAAAACCTTATTTTACTCGCATAAAACCATTGAAATTCCATATATAGTTAGCTAACTATAAGCGCTAACTATATATCGCGCACCCGCAATCCACTGCTGATGATGTCACATATTACATCATTCATGACATGGTCAGTGACATCACTGATGACATCACTGATGACATCTCAAATGACATCACTGATGACATCACTGATCACAACATCCAGTGATTGTATGTGTCTGTAAAGTTTAAATATGTTTCACATATTGAAGAATGAGTGGATGTATAAGTGTCTGGATGAAGAATTTAGTAGGTGCATGACTGACTGTATGAGTGAGTGATTAAATGTGTCTCACTGAGTGCATGGGTTAGTGACTAAACTGTCTTAATTTGTGCATCAGTATGTTTGTTGTTGTGTAAGCTGCTGCATGTGTTGATCAGTAGCTATAAGAGTGGCCATATGGGTTATTGATTGGTTGCCCAAGTATTTGAATGGGAGGCTGAGTGTGTGTGTGGGTGGCTGGGAGGTGCGTGACTCTTTGCATAGATGTGTAAGCAGTTGATTCACTAGGAGTATGAGTTCAAGAGTGCATGTGGAAACAGCTATATGGGCGGTTGACTGTGCATGGGTGTGTTGGTGAGTGAATGGATTTCTCATTGCTACATGTGCAAGTAAGTACGTATGTAAAACACAATACATGTGAGAGTTGAGATATATAAATAACTGAACATAAGAGCCAGTGAATGTGTGAGTGGCTGTATCGATCACTGTGAGCTTGTATCAGGGATTATATAAGAGAATAAATATGTGTTATTATATGTTTGAATAAGTAAGATGTGTATAACTTTATAGTTGAGGAAATGGAGGTGTGATTGATTCTTTGCATGACTGACTAGGTGTGTGAGTAACTCCATGGATGAGTGACAGTCTGTGAGTGTCTGTTTATACTGAGTGTATGTAAGGTTATATTAGAGTCTGAAGAGGTTCATTGTATTATCACATGAGTGATGTGATCAGTGATGACAAATGAGATGTCATCAGTGATGTCATTTGAGTTGTCATCAGTGATGTCATCAGTGATGTCATTTGAGATGTCATCATTGATATCATTTGAGTTGTCATCAGTGATGTCATTTGAGATGTCATCAGTGATGTCATCAGTGATGTCACTGACCATGTCATGAATGATGTAATATGTGACATCATCAGCAGTGGATTGCGGGTGCGCGATATATAGTTAGCGCTTATAGTTAGCTAACTATATATGGAATTTCAATGGTTTTATGCGAGTAAAATAAGGTTTTGTAAATGCTAATTCCTAACTATATATGGCCTA
This sequence comes from Lissotriton vulgaris, assembly GCF_964263255.1. Taxonomy (NCBI): domain Eukaryota; kingdom Metazoa; phylum Chordata; class Amphibia; order Caudata; family Salamandridae; genus Lissotriton; species Lissotriton vulgaris. Next base: position 105,230 of record NW_028247914.1, on the reverse strand, counting down.
TAACCTATGGTTTTTTCATTGAATTTTCAAGGTTTTGTAAATGCAAATTCCTAACTATATATCCACTATAACCTATGTTTTTTTCTGTGAATTTCATTGGTTTTTTAATAGCAAATATGAAAAGCTTTAAAATGTCAAGTACGTGATAGATAAAAACATTTTCGTATTTATGCACGCTGATGTGCTTTGAACGCTCCCCCCCCCCCTCCCCTCTTTTGCCTTAGTAGTACTCTCTCTTTGCAGATACTGAAGGGTAGTTAACGCAGGCCTTTACCCCCGTTGTAATCCGTCGTGCCTCCTTGTCTCTCCATTTGATTGATTGTTGTCCAAGCATTTACTGTTTTAGAATTGGTTCTCTTTGGATCATTCTCTATTTACAAACAAGCACAAAGTCGCAATACTCTGTTTAGTCTTTGCAGATAGTGAAAAATCGTGTAAAAAAATAAAAGTAATCGAGCAAAATCAGTAGGCCACTAATTGGATCTCTTTTTGACCTCGCTAAAATAGAAATATTAGGAACAACCCTTCTTGAGAAATACGAAAATAGTGAGATGAACTGAGCTCCACACCATGAGGGCTGCAAGACAGCTCGGCTCCATCACCCATCCCGCACAAAATAACGACAAACCCTATGCAAATATTAAAAATATAGACAACACACCAGCAAAGAAACAGGGTAAAACATTTTATTAAAAAACTATTTACATAACGTTGGTTTATAAGATGATGTCAGTAGTGGACCGATGTGTGAATAGATCGAAAACAGCACAAGGCTCCAAGATCCGGATAGCAAGCTCCTGGATGTTGGGTGCCATAGTTTAGAGTTCTGAATTTCAGCCTTTTTCAATGCCTGTGCTTTGTTGAATCAAAATGGCGGCTTGACACAAAGCTGACTCAAGCGTTGTTACTGATGCTATGCAGACCAAAACTGGTTTTCAGTTTGTACATTTTTCTAGATTTTTCAATCCAAGTTTGGTTGACTTTGTAGAACGATGGCTTCAGATTTTCAACATACGGTGTGGTGGCGCTGACTGGGAGGGGGCGCTTCGCTCCTGCCCCCTCCCCAAGTAAGATTTTCATACGTGAAAGTACGCTAATGGTTTTGGTCCCTGAGATGCTTCGATGTCACTACCATTCTCAAATAGCATAAGTTCTGGATGTTGGGGGCCATAGTTAAGAGTTCTGAGCAGTGCTTGTAACACTGTCTGAAGCTTATTTCCACCTACTGCAGCTTCACTATTCTCAAAGTAAGTGAGTGTCGTTTGTGGACCTGACTGCATTAGAAAACAATGTGATATGTTACCTTCCTAAACAGCTTGACGGAGGCCCCTGAGGGGCGGTGTGATGGCCATGGACTCGGAGAAGACGCTTGGCTCCGACACCCTCCCCAAGTCTTATAGCACTGGTGTAGCCTGAGATCGCCCCCGACATAGGCGGCCGGCTCCCGGGGTCCGGCGGAACTTTTTGCCTTTTGATGACTCTTCAATTCTGGACCTTGTCCCACAATCCGTTTGACCTGAAGACAAGCTGTAGTGGGGCGCCCCTTTATCGTTTTAGTTGCCATTCCGCCCGCTTTTGCTACACTGTGCCTCTTCCGCCATTCAGCTGTTTTCCGCCCGCTCTTGCGACTACAGCGTCTCGCTCACCATGTAGTTGAGATGCGCCCGCTCTTGCGGTGCAGCGATAGGCGGCTGCCACAGGACTCTCAAAATGGCGGCCGGCTCTTCGGTTTTGGGCCTGGTCCACTAAAATGGCCCTGGGACACCTTGGAACTCGGACGCTTGTCTGCTAGGGCTTGGGTCCCATTCTCGAAAAGCGTCCCCTCAGCCGTGAAGATTCTACAAAAGTCTTGGGGGCCTCCGACTCCCGCAGGCTTCTGGTGGGGAGCGGCTGCCATGATTGCTCGTGGAATGGCCACGACGGAGCTACGAGATGGTAGTGGTCTCATGCTGACGCCAGCTTTAGTCTGAAACATCCAGAAACACTGTAGACTACCAATTCGATCAGTTCCGGTAGCGCCCCAACATGACCCGGAAGAGAAGAACTTGCCCTCCCCTCTTTGACTGATGGTTCTTGTTGCCTGTCCCCTCTGTTGTCATTTAACAGAACTTTTTGGACTGCTGAAAGGGGTTGTGTTCTGAACGCTGGTTGGTGGAGACATTTAGACTATATTCTTGACCTACGTTGTCGCGTAATGCGTTTTATGACACGCCGCGTTAGCGCACCCGGAAGTGATCCGAGGCGCGGCGCGCAGTGCGTAACGTAAGCATAACAGGTCATGTGACTTGTTAATAAAACTTTTCATTGGTTCATTTTACTTTTGTTAATTTAATGATGAAAAGCTTGGTCATATGACCTAAAAATTACGCTTTTTATTATTTTCGAACAATATTTTTTTTTCAAACATATGTTATAATATTCCAGGCTAATGTACTTTCCCGGAAAATTTACAACTGTCTTGCAAGTAAAATATATTCCTTTTTCGAGAAAAAGGGCGTTTCTTCCTTCCATGACGGAGCCGTTGAGTAAAAGAGATTCGGCCTGCTGTCTTAGTCGCCGATACGCCTGATTATCAGATTCTTATCGATCACTTTATGTTGCAGACATGAAAAACACAACTGCCCTTCACCATTTATCTTTACTGCGTTCCTACATATTATACCTTTTATCCGTCATGTAATTGGACTGCTTTATTTCACTTGCCTTTTACTGATTCGAAAACAGTCACTAAAAGTAAAAACTTTACAAATGAAAATACTACTACCGTGTTTTGTTTTAAAAACCTTTATTGTGAAAATGTCAGTATACAAATACGGGCCTATAACCACGTGGGCCGGCCACGGAGCAAACTGAAATCGTATATGATGAGGAGACATTTACACTGTAGAAGAACGTAACGAGCGGGCCATTAGGTGACAAGAACAAAGGTGTCTAACAGTTGCGGAATCGGTGGACGTACATTTTGTAATTAAAATACGACAGGGCCACTTACAATAACATTTTCTAGATATACATTTGCGGGCAAAGAGTTACGAGTCCCATTTATACCGGCGCCATTTTGGGCGAGGCCGGGCAGGTCCAAGATATAGTCAAAATGTCTCCACCAACCATCGGCCAGACCAGAACCCCTTTCGGCCCTTTATGCTACAAGATGGTGTCTTCCATTCAGAAAATATTGGTGGCAGCATTTTGAAAGGAAACAGAAACAGCCGTTCTCCTAGTGAGTTTCACATTGTTACATTTAGGAAGAATGTTGAAGAGTAGTATGTGGAAAATCTGAAGCCATTTTTCTACAAACTCTCAATCAGACTTGGATGGAAAAAAAAAACCTGAAGAATGTACAAACTGAAAACCAATTTTTGTCTGTATAGCACCAACAGTAACGCTTGAGTCAGCTTTGTGTCAAGCCGCCATTTTCATTCAATCAATAGCGTCCCCCTGCACACATTCAGGGACCTGGTCGTGTCTTCAGATGAAACGCATTGTAGGAAAAGAAGCAGAAAGGAAAAGGAAAAAAGTTCCGCCGGACCTAGTGAAGCTGCAGCAGGTGCAAATAAGCTTCAGACAGTCTTACAAGCACTGCTCAGAACTCTCAACTGAGGCACTCAACATCCAGGACTTGCCATTCGGATCTTGGCGCCTTGTATTTTTGTTTTGTTTTTGATGGAGGGGAAACAACAAAAAACAGACATTGAAAAAGGCTCAACAGTGCAGGGCGCCTTGTGCTGGTTCCGACCTATTCACACATCGGTCCACTACTGACATCACCTCATAAACCAACGGGGCACCCCACGCCGACTTTCGGCGCAGCATTGTAGGATGGCCACACCAGTGCGGCAATTTGCTGGACACCACCTCGGTGCCATCCAGATCTCGGCGCGTTCATTCAATCAATAGCGTCCCCCTGCACACATTCAGGGACCTGGTCGTGTCTTCAGATGAAACGCATTGTAGGAAAAGAAGCAGAAAGGAAAAGGCAAAAAGTTCCGCCGGACCTAGTGAAGCTGCAGCAGGTGCAAATAAGCTTCAGACAGTCCTACAAGCACTGCTCAGAAATCTCAACTGAGGCACTCAACATCCAGGACTTGCCATTCGGATCTTGGCGCCTTGTGCTGGTTCCGACCTATTCACACATCAGTCCACTACTGACATCACCTCATAAGCCAACGGGGCACCCCACGCCGACTTTCGGCGCAGCATTGTAGGATGGCCACACCAGTGCAGCCACTTGCTGGACACCACCTCGGTGCCATCCGGATCTCAGCGCGTTCGAGTCACTGTGCCGGAAGAGTGACCGGAACTCAGCTGAACACGCCGTCTTTCGGCGCAGCATTGTAGGATGGCCACACCAGTACGGCAATTTGCTGGACACCACCTCGGCGCCATCCGGATCTCGGCGCGTTCGAGTCACTGTACCGCAACAGTGACCGCAATTCAGCTGGACACGCCGTCTTTCGGCGCAGCATTGTAGGATGGCCACACCAGTGCGGCAATTTGCTGGACACCACCTCGGTGCCATCCGGATCTCGGCGCGTTGTGCTGCCTTCGGCCTATTCGCACATCGGTCCGCTACTGACGCCGCCTCACGTGCCAACGGATTTTCTACGCTTTTTGTAGCCCTATGTCGCATAACAGGTCATGTGACTTGTTTATAAAACTTTTCATTGGTTCATTTTACTTTTGGTTTCCTAAAGATGGAAGGCTTGGTCATATGACCTAAAAATAACACTTTTCATTGGTTTAGAACATTTTTTTTTCCCAAACGATGAAAGCCCCACCTTGTTTCTGGATCATTCAGACTGAAGCTGGCGTCAGCATGAGAGCACCACCATCTCGTGGCTCCGTCGTGGTCATTCCGCGAGCAATCATGGCAGCCGCTCCCCACCGGAAGCCTGCGGGAGTCGGGGGCCCCCAAGACTTTTATACAATCTTCACGGCTGAGGGGACGCTTTTCGAGAATGGAGCCCAAGCCCTAGCAGGCAAGCGTCCGAGTTCCAAAGTGTCCCAGGGCCATTTCAGTGGACCAGGCCCAAAACCGAGGAGCCGTCCGCCATTTTAAGAGCCATGTGGCAGCCGCCTATCGCTGCACTGCAAGAGTGGGAGCAACTCAACAACATGGTGAGCGAGACGCTGTGGCCGCAAGAGCGAGCGCAACTCAGCTAGATGGCCGCCACCTGGGGAGGCCCGTTCACGCCGGCTCCCCCACGCCCCCCCCCGGGCCGCCGCACGCCAATTTTCGGAGCAGCATTGTAGGATACCAAAACCAGTGCGGCAGTTTACTGGACATCACCTGGGTGCCTGTCGTACATGTTGTGTCAGCCATGTGACACTGGACACAGACCGCTACTGACGAGGCCTCCCCCCGCACCACCCGGGACGCCCCACGCTGTTTTTCTGTGCTGCATTGTAGGATCCCTAAACCAGTGCGGCACCCAGGCGACATCACCTGGGTGCCGTCCAGAACTCTGCACGTTGTGCTGCCTTGGGACTATTCGCACAACAGACCGCTACTGACGAGGCCTCCCCCCGCCCCACCCGGGACGCCCCACGCCAATTTTCGGAGCAGCATTGTAGGATCCCTAAACCAGTGAGGCACCCAGGCGACATCACCTGGGTGCCGTCCAGAACTCTGCACGTTGTGCTGCCTTGGGACTATTCGCACAAAAGACAGCTTCTAACCATTGTTGCTTTTTGTGTTGAGAAATGTTTAAATGTTTTTAGTTTTTGTTCCGTTTGTTAAAGTTAGTAGTTAATAAAGTTTTATAACCTTACTTTGTTGGAGTGTTATCTATTTTTTTAAAAACGGGTGAATGGGGCCTTGAATCGGGTTATTGTCATGTGTGGGCTTTGGAAGTGTGCTGCTGCAGGATCGGACATTTCAAACTCAAATGCACGTTCTTTTTCTTACCTTTCCGAAGCATGGAGCGCAATAGCAGGCAGAGAAAGGGTGATGCACGTGTTGAACACTACCTGACCTGGCAAGTTGCTGGCAGTGCCCCCCCGCCCGCTCCTGAAAGAGGGCACACACACACCGCCGCCCCGAGTACTTCACAAATCTTTAAAAGACCATGCGCTTGTTCATGAGGCTTAAATGGTTTATCACCTCTTCTAGAACCCCTGCATCGACCCTCTGACGTTTCATGGAAAAATTACCATGTAACACAATACCAAGCCCTGTCAGCTGAAACCCCCAAGGAATCGTGGGGCATATTATCAAGGGGGTTTATCTCCGCTTTTTTGGCTTTAAAAACCATGAAAGCGGAGATAAAATTATTTCCCTATTATCAAGCTGTCGCTAACACCTGTTAGTGACAGCTAAAAGGAGATAGCGACCATCTTGGGCCCCGCTTTGCATGTCAGTGATACTTATCACTAATGACATGCAAAGTGGCGTGCCAAGATGTTAGCGACTGGAAACAGTCCCTAACATCGCTACCTTCTATTACCAACTTTTGGAGATATTCGCGCTAAGCGCGAATATCTCCAAAATCTAACACCTGCCCTGAGCAGTTCTTAGCCATGTTATCCAATGGGAGGTGGATAACATGGCTAAGAGCATTAGGTCGATAATACATGAATATCGCTGACTTTTCTGCGATAATAGCAAGGTTTATCTGCGATAAAAATCGCCGATGTGCGGCGATAATTTTTGTCTCTAAACAAGTTAGAGACAAAAATTATCGCTAGTTGTTCGTAATATGCCCCCGGGTTTTTGCTTGCAGAAATCGGGAGGCGGGAGACTAGCACTGAAATCAGTACTCACACGCCTGAATCAGGAGGATTGGCATGTCTGAATTCTCTACAGCTGGGGCCATAAACTACATCCGCAGGGTTAGGTGATAGCCTGGAACCAGCCTGGCATCTAAAATGGCTGCCGTGCACGACAAAATTGTGGCATTCGAAAAAAGGCAAGATGGCGCAGCCGCTGGAAGAGATGTATCAACATATATCAGCCTCCTCAGCCACCCTCAGGAAACATAGGGGATTAGGATATGTCTCCCGCACCCCCTTATACCTAGTACTTTAATTAACGAAGCACAAAATGGCGAATTCCCGTTTCGCTACCAGTTTGCGGCCCAGTTCGCGGCCCGTGAAGCGCTTCTACCGTGAAAAATCATTTTTTTTTTATTTTCCCCACGGGACCCTTTAATAACCCCAACAACATTCCTAGGGGGTCAAGAGGGGGATACCTTGCCCCCTTTCATTAAATTCCCCCTTAGTTTTTCACCTTTTCTTCTCTCTCGATCCTACCGAGAGACAAGATGGCGGCCGCTCCGGACTGTCACGCAGCAAAAAAAAAAAAAAAGCTCACGCACAGCCGCTGGAAGAGATGTATCAACATATATCAGCCTCCTCACCCACCCTCAGGAAACATAGGGGATTAGGATACGTCTCCCGCACCCACTTATAACTAGTAATTTAATTTACGAAGCACAAAATGGCGAATTCCCGTTTCGCTACCAGTTCGCGGCCGCGCTTCTACCGTGAAAAATCATTTTTTTTTTATTTTCCCCACGGGACCCTTTAATAACCCCAACAACATTCCTAGGGGGTCAAGAGGGGGATACCTTGCCCCCTTTCATTAAATTCCCCCTTCGTTTTCCACCTCTTCTTCTCTCTCGATCCTACCGAGAGACAAGATGGCGTCCGCTCCGGACTGTTTAGAATGTTGACAGACACCGGAGAGCCAATCAGCTTTCTGCGCGCAAAGTTCCGATAAGCGAAAAGTAAGCGGACCGGATCGCTGCCCAGAGCGCTGTTACAGATATATATCTTGGTTTGAACGTTAATTTCTCAAAAACTACTGGAGCACATATATTGAGACCTAGCAAAGGCACATCGGGCTAACAGTCCCTACAATTTTGCCAAGTTTCGTGCAAATCCATTCAGCCGTTCGAGCTAAAAGTGAGTCCAACCGCCCTATGGAAAAATGAATGGGAAAAACGCGTTTTGGGACCCCGTTTTTTTCTCAGCCCCCCCTTGACGAAACCCCACCAAATTTTCAGGGGCTGCTCAGAAACAAAATGTGCCATTTTCCTGAACATTTCAGCCGATTCCGTCCACAAACGCCAAAGTTATTAGACATAGAATTTTCAAAAGTCCCATAGGGAAAAAATTCTAACTATATATACCTACTGGCGATAGCCAGTAGGTAATATATATATATATATATATATATATATATATATATATATATTATCTACTGGCGGTCGCCAGTAGGTAGTTATAGTTAGGACCTAGTTACCATAGGAAAATCGTATCATTCTATTCCCAATAATTTAGGCGCCAGATGACGAATCTTCCCGAAATTTTCAAAACGTGCGGGCGATCTAGTCTGCCCCTTTTCTGAAAGTTTTGGGTTGATTCGCCATGCGGGGGCTGAGAAAAAAGTGGGTCACAAAACGTGTTTTCTCAATGTTATTTTCCATAGGAATCTTTTGACATGACTACAGCCCGAACTGCTTAATGGAATTGTACCAAATTTTACCAAAAGGTAGAGTTTGGTTCAGAAATCAAACTTTTTTTTTAAATGGTGTATATCCATTGAGTAGTTGTTGAGAAATTAAAAAAATAAAAGTCAAAACCTGTATTTCCCATAGGAAACTTTAGCCAAGGCTACAGCCCGAACTGCTGATCAGAATTACACCAACTTTGGCAAAAAGGTAGTGCTTGATGAAGACAACAACTTTTCTTCAAAATGGTGTAAATCTTTTCAGTAGTTTTTTAAATAAGAATGGAAAAAGAAATATTTATCTCGAGAAGGAGCCTAACCACATATCTCATCGTGAGATCTGATTGGATGTCAGCACTTCATCCAAGAAGTGTAGACAGCCATCTTGGGACCAATATACATGACAGAGAGAAAAAACAATTCTCATGCGTTTCCCAGAGAGGTTTGGAAGGTGATCTAAGAGCATATTTTCTGTAAATTCACACTATCTTTCTCAGTCATGTGAGAATGAAGTCTGACATTCTCAGTAAAACATGCACATCCAACAAGGGCAGAGACTGTCAGCTGATTCCTTTGTGTTCTACTGCAGCCTCCTAGAGTGTTCTAAAGAACAACTAGAGCGCTAACAGTCCTACTTATTACAAAGGTATGGCACACCTGAAGCCATCTTGATTGGAATAAAGTGGTTACTCTGAAAACATTTAATTTAAAAAGGAACAACATGAGGGGGTTCATTTTACCATATAAAGTATGATTAGTGCTGCAGAAAGAAAAACAAGGGCACATTTTGAGTGACTTCTCAAATGCTCTTCTATTTCATTAACACCTTGGCTGCTTGAGGAATTTATCTCCTGTGCTGGACCATAATAGGAACGGGTGTGGTCATGACAAGCTCAGCTCGTCATGAGCACAGGAGCACTGTGCCTCATGACGAGCTCAGCTCGTCATGAGCATCGAAGGGGTTAAAAGATTCTGAAGAATGCCTTCTTGAGGGAATCAAAGTAAAAAAACTGAAAGTATTTCCTACTGAGGAGACTGTAGTAAATGAGGAAATTAGGAAACTTCATAACAAATAAGTCTCCCAAAATGGCCACCAAAGACAAAAGAGCCCAAATGTAGCATAATTATCACCCAGATGTAGCCCAAGTATAGCCCAATGACAGAATGTCCCAGAGTGTTCTGAAGGACAACTCGAAGCGCGTAGATACTCCTCCGGGAGTCAATTCTAGCACTATATAAACCCGCAATTAAATTCAATTAAATTAAATTAAATTAAATTAAACTAGAGCGCAGACAGTCTTACTTAAAACAAAATTAAGGCACACCGGAAGCCATCGTGATTGAAATAAAATGGTAACACTTAAAACATTCAATTTGCAAGGGAACAAAATGAAGGGGTACATTTTGCCATAGAAAGCATCATTAGTGCTGCAGAAAGAAAAATAAGGACACATTTTGAGTGACTTCTCAAATGCTCTTCTATTTCATTAACACCTTGGCTGCTTGAGGTATTTATCTCCTGTGCTGGACCATAATAGGAACGGGTGTGGTCATGACGAGCTCAGCTCGTCTTGAGCACAGGAGCACTGTGCCTCATGGCGAGCTGAGCTCGTCATGAGCATCGAATGGGTTAAAAGATTCTGAAGAATGCCTTCTTGATGGAATCAAAGTAAAAAAACTGAAAGTATTTCCTACTGAGGAGACTGTAGTGAATGAGGAAATTAGGAAACGTCATAACAAATAAGTCTCCCAAAATGGCCACCAAAGACAAAAGAGCCCAAATTTAGCACAATTATCACCCAGATGTAGCCCAAGTATAGCCCAATGACAAAATGTCCCAGAGTGTTCTAAAGGACAACTCGAAGCGCGGAGATACTTCTCAGGAGTCGATTCTAGCGCTATATAAACCCGTAATTAAATTAAATTAAATTAAATTAAATAAAACTGGAGCGCTGACAGTCTTACTTATAACAAAATTAAGGCACACCTGAAGCCATCTTGATTGAAATAAAATGGTAACACTTAAAACATTTAATTCACAAGGGAACAAAATGAAGGGGTACATTTTGCCATAGAAAGCATGATTGGTGCTGCAGAAAGAAAAATATGGACACATTTTGAGTGACTTCTCAGATCCTCTTCTATTGCATTGAAAATGTCTGACGTGGAAACTGAAACATGCACTTTCAATACCAGCTGCAGACTTCCCTGGTGAGCAGTAGCTTTATTGCACTGATCTAATAAGCAACAAGAGTGCGAATATTCAAATTTTATGGCAAATATGTGACATATCTAAATGCCTTCTTCATGGAATCAAAGTAAATATCTGAAAGCATTTCCAACTGAGGAGACTGCAGTAAATGAGGAAATTAGGACATTTCACAACAAATAAATCTCCCACGATGACTACCAGAGACAAAAGAGCCCAAATGTAGCACAAATATCACCCAGATGTAACCCTTATGTAGCCCAATGACAGAAGTGTGCAAAACACTTTTTAGTTTTTGTGTTTTTGCAGTATTATATAGTGCAAACTTGACAGGTATTGCAGTGGTTTACATGAGCATTTGTTACATGAATTAATTTTGGTTGTAGACATCGGGAGATTAAGTGATTTGACCAGAATCACAGAATGTCGAGCTGAAGCAACCTGGTTCCACAGTTGCAAAGTCTGTAGCTCTGGAAGTAACACCATATCCTCTCCCCTAAGTGCAACATTTAATCAATTTAAAAGTGCTTTGTCACTATTTTAAAACTGAGAAATATGTCCTCATTTCAGTTTTTTAAAGCACTAAGGATAATTCTGATGCAAATAAGATCCTTTTATATATGTAATTTCTAAAGAAAATGCTCTAGGTATCACTGTTTCGATTACATCAAGATGACATCAGGCTTTCCAGACTTTTATAATAAATATAGAATGTTAGCAATCTAGTTGTTCATTAGGATACTGCTGAGAGGCAGAGGCCAGGGGCAAGGACTCTGAAAATTGAAGGCCGGTAGGAAGGTGCAGAGGCAACAATGTGACCACACTGGGCAGGCAGGACGGCAGTGGCAGCACAACAGACTATGCAGGGCAGTGCAAAGGGGGGCAGGAGCAAAAAAAAAAAAAAAATACAGGACTGGCAAGAGAGACTGTGGCAATATAATAGACCATCGTGGGCAGAAGAAAGAGAAGAAAGACGCAGTGGTAGTACACCATACATGCCAACAGACCTGATTCAGCCAGGAAACATTTGGTGTGTTTAAACCAAAATGTGCTTTATTTGATCCGTCTCCTGTCTACAATGTCATCTTTTTCAATGTAAGTCAATAATCTCCCTCTTACTAATTTCAAAATGTTAGCAAGCATTGTACATTGGATTGTGGAAGGCAGGAGAAATTGGGGTAGGGACATGGACTCGGAAAACAGTGGAGAGGAGGGACACGGAGAGGTGCACCAAACTGACCCTACAGGGCAGGCATCAGGGTTTGCAGCAGCACAATACACCACACAGGGCATGTGGGACAGGAGTGCAGCACAACAACCCATAGAAAGCAATAAGGAGGGGACAGGACCAGGCACATGGACAATAGAGAATAGAGAGGAAAGAGCCAATGGTAGCTAGCTAACCATAATAGACAGACAGGAGAGAAAGCTGCAGAATACCGGACCATAAAGGGCAGGAGAGACGGATCAGAGCATTACAATGGAACAGATATAGGAGTCTGCACATGGAAACAAAGGGCAGGGGCAAGGGAGCGGGGTACACAGAGGGAAGGTGGGAGGGTGTTAGGGGCAGTTAGCTGACCACACAGGGAAGGTGGGAGCGGCTGTGGTAGCACAGAAGACCATGAATGACAAGTGGGAGGGTTAGTGGTAGCACAATGGCTATGATGGGCAAGAAGTGGGGTGCAGGGGCATGCGCAAAGGACCATGGAGGATAGAAGGTATGGTCAGGACCTGGCACAGACAAGAGAGTTCAGGGGAAGGGCATCACAACATACGCATGGTACAGGCAGGAGGAGCAGTTTCAGCACAACAGACCAGGGAAGGCAGAAGGGTGTGGCAGTAAAATGGACCATGGGGGACAGGAGTAAGGGGAAAGGGGCATGGAATGTGAACAGGCCGGGTAGAGGTATCCGGGACATGTTACAGTCATTTGACAATGCTAGGCAGGTAGGAGGTGAGTTGCAGCTCAACAGAACACTCAGAGTAGATAGGAGTGGCAGGTCCATGGATTATGGTGGGCAAATAGGATGGAGCAGGGGCATGCACATAGACATCAGAGGGCAGGGGAAAGGAGAATAGGGGCAGAACACTAAGCACAGAGGGTTAACAGGAGGTCAATGATGGGGCATAGAATTGGGCAATGGAGGGCAGGAGGATTGGACTGGTACATCATGCTACATGGAGGGCCGTGGCAGCACATCAGACCATGCATGGCATGAGGGAGGAGGCTAGACCATGGATTCAGACAAGAGCGGATATGGAGGAGGTAGAAGAGGCAGTAAGCTAACTCTTCAGAGAAGGTGGGAAGGCCAGTGGCAGATCAACGGCCACACAGGGCTGTAATAAGGGAGCAGGGACATGAACTGGGTTAGACACTGACTATATGCAAATCAGCTCTGACCCTGTGCCCTGTGCCCAAATCCATCGTTTTTTGCACTCCTTGGATGCTTGATTGCGGTCTGGGAAAGACATGGCTTGGTAGTTCGGAATGGACGGTTCCCTGAGGCACAGGGTCAGAGCTGATTTGAAAATAGCCAGTGTCTAACCCAGGGTGGTGTGGAGTGCAAAAAAACGATGGATTCAGGCCCAGATCCTTGTACTGGGGTGAATGTATGACATTGTTCTACATTCTGTCCATCAACTGTGTTTTTTGCAATTTTCACCCCGAGTGTGCTGGGTATTCTCAGACGTGAGTCCCAGGCTCTCCACACCACTGGAGTCAAGCTATCCAGGCTGATGAAGGCTGATAGCCAGAAACCGGTCCTTGGATGCTTGATTCCGGTCTGGGAAAGACATGGCTTGGTTGTTCCGACTGGACTGTTCCCATGATGAACTGGGTCAGAGCTGATTTGCATATAGCCAGTGTCTAACCCAGGGTGGTGTGGAGTGCAAAAAAAACAATACATTTAGGCCCAGATCCTTGTACTGGGGTGAATGTTTGACATTGTTCTACATTCTGTCCATCAACTGTGTTTTTTACAATTTTAACCCCGAGTATGCTGGGTATACTCAGATGTGAGTCCCAGGCTCGCCACATCACTAGAGTCAAGCCATCCAGGCTGATGAAGGCTGATAGCCAGAAACCGGTCCTTGGATGCTTGACTCCGGTCTGGGAAATACATGACTTGGTAGATCGGGCTGGACTGTTCCCATGAGGCACAGGGTCAGAGCTGATTTGCATATAGACAGTGTCTAACCCAGGGTGGTGTGGAGTGCAAACAAACGATGGATTTAGGCCCAGATTCTTTTACTGAGGTGAATGTATGACATTGTTCTACATTCTGTCCATCAACTGTGTTTTTTGCAATTTTCACCCCAATTGTGCTGGGTATACTCAGACGTGAGTCCCAGGCTCGCCACACCACTGGAGTCAAGCTATCCAGGCTGATGAAGGCTGATAGCCAGAAACCGGTCCTTGGATGCTTGACTCCGGTCTGGGAAATACATGACTTGGTAGATCGGGCTGGACTGTTCCCATGAGGCACAGGGTCAGAGCTGATTTGCATATAGACAGTGTCTAACCCAGGGTGGTGTGGAGTGCAAACAAACGATGGATTTAGGCCCAGATTCTTTTACTGAGGTGAATGTATGACATTGTTCTACATTCTGTCCATCAACTGTGTTTTTTTGCAATTTTCACCCGAGTTTGCAGGGTATACTCAGACGTGAGTCCCAGGCTCTCCAAAGCACTGGAGTCAAGCTATCCAGGCTGATGAAGGCTGATAGCCAGAAACCGGTCCTTGGATGCTGGATTCCGGTCTGGGACAGACATGGCTTGGTAGTTCGGACTGGACTGTTCCCATGAGGCACAGGGTCAGAGCTGATTTGCATATAGCCAGTGTCTAACCCAGGGTGGTGTGGAGTGCAAAAAACGATGGATTTAGGCCCAGATCCTTGTACTGGGGTTAATGTATGACATTGTTCTACATTATGTCCATCAACTATGTTTTTTGCAATTTTCACCCCAAGTGTGCTGGGATACTCAGACGTGAGTCCCAGGCTCTACACACCACTGGAGTCAAGCTATCCAGGCTGATGAAGGCTGATAGCCGGAAACCGGTCCTGGATGCTTGATTCCAGTCTGGGAAAGACATGGCTTGGTAGTTCGGACTGGACTGTTCCCATGAGGCACAGGGTCAGAGCTAATTTGCATATAGCCAGTGTTTAACTCAGGGTTGTGTGGAGTGCAAAAAAACGAAGAATTTAGGTCAATATCCGTGTACTGGGGTGAATGTATGACATTGTTCTACATTCTGTCCATCAACTGTGTTTTTTGCAATTTTCACCCTGAGTGTGCTGGGTATACTCAGATGTGAGTCCCAGGCTCTCCACACCTCTGGAGTCAAGCTATCCAGGCTGATGAAGGCTGATATCCAGAAACCAGTCCTTGGATGCTTGATTCCGGTCTGGGAAAGACATGGCTTGGTAGTTCGGACTAGACTGTTCCCATGAGGCACAGGGTCGGAGCTGATTTACATAAAGCCAGTGTCTAACCCAGGGTGGTGCGGAGTGCAAAAAAACGATGGATTTATGCCCAGATCCTTGTACTGGGGTGAATGTATGACATTGTTCTACATTCTGTCCATCAACTGTGTTTTTTGCAATTTTTACCCCGAGTGTGCTGGGTATACTCAGACGTGAGTCCCAGGCTCTCCACACCACTGGAGTAAAGCTATCCAGGCTGATGAAGGCTGATAGCCGGAAACCGGTCCTTGGATGCTTGATTCCGGTCTGGGAAAGAGATGGCTTGGTAGTTCGGACTGGACTGTTCCCATGAGGCACAGGGTCAGAGCTGATTTGCATATAGCCGGTGTCTAACCCAGGGTGGTGTGGAGTGCAAACAAACAATGGATTTAGGCCCAGATCCTTGTACTGGGGTGAATGTATGACATTGTTCTACAATCTGTCCATCAACTGTGTTTTTTGCAATTTTCACCCCGAGTGTGCTGGGTATACTCAGACGTGAGTCCCAGGCTCTCCACACCGCTGGAGTCAAGCTATCCAGGCTGATGAAGGCTGATAGCTTGAAACCGGTCCTTGGATGCTTGATTCCGGTCTGGGAAAGACATGGCTTGGTAGTACGGACTGGACTGTTCCCATGAGGCACATGGTCAGAGCTAATTTGCATATAGCCAGTGTTTAACTCAGGGTGGTGTGGAGTGCAAAAAAACAAAGAATTTAGGTCAAGATCCTTGTACTGGGGTGAATGTATGACATTGTTCTACATTCTGTCCATCAACTGTGTTTTTTGCAATTTTCACCCCGAGTGTGCTGGGTATACTCAGATGTGAGTCCCAGGCTCTCCACACCACTGGAGTCAAGCTATCCAGGCTGATGAAGGCTGATATCCAGAAACCGGTCCTTGGATGCTTGATTCCGGTCTGGGAAAGACATGGCTTGGTAGTTCGGACTAGACTGTTCCCATGAGGCACAGTGTCGGAGCTGATTTACATAAAGCCAGTGTCTAACCCAGGGTGGTGCGGAGTGCAAAAAAAACGATGGATTTAGGCCCAGATCCTTGTACTGGGGTGAATGTATGACATTGTTCTACATTCTGTCCATCAACTGTGTTTTTTGCAATTTTCACCCCGAGTGTGCTGGGTATACTCAGACATGAGTCCCAGGCTCTCCATACCACTGGAGTCAAGCTATCCAGGCTGATGAAGGCTGATAGCCAGAAACCGGTCCTTGGATGCTTGATTCCGGTCTGGGAAAGACATGGCTTGGTAGCTCGGACTGGACTGTTCCCATGAGGCACAGGGTCAGAGCTGATTTGCATATAGCCAGTGTCTAACCCAGGGTGGTGTGGAGTGCAAAAAACGATGTGTTTAGGCCCAGATCCTTGTACTGGGGTGAATGTATGACATTGTTCTACATTCTGTCCTTCAACTGTGTTTTTTGCAATTTTCACCCCGAGTGTGCTGGGATACTCAGACATGAGTCCCAGGCTCTCCACACCACTGGAGTCAAGCCATCCAGGCTTATGAATGCTGATAGCCAGAAACCGGTCCTTGGATGCTTGATTCCGGTCTGGGAAAGACATGGCTTGGTAGTTTGGACTGGACTGTTCCCATGAGGCACAGGGTCAGAGCTGATTTGCATATAGCCAGTGTCTAACCCAGGGTGGTGTGGAGTGCAGAACAACGATGGATTTAGGTCCAGATCCTTGTACTGGAGTGAATGTATGACATTGTTCTACATTCTGTCCATCAACTGTGTTTTTTGCAATTTTCACCCCTAGTGTGCTGGTTATACTCAGATGTGAGTCCCAGGCTCTCCACACCACTGGAGTCAAGCTATCCAGGCTGATGAAGGCTGATATCCAGAAACCGGTCTTTGGATGCTTGATTCCCGTCTGGGAAAGACATGGCTTGGTAGTTTGGACTGGACTGTTCCCATGAGGCACAGGGTCCGAGCTGATTTGCATATAGCCAGTGCCTAACCCAGGGTGGTGTGGAGTGCAGAAAAACGATGGATTTAGGCCCAGATCCTTGTACTGGGGTGAATGTATGACATTGTTCTACATTCAGTCCATCAACTGTGTTTTTTGCAATTTTCACCCCGAGTGTGCTGGGTATACTCAGATGTGAGTCCCAGGCGCTCCACACCACTGGAGTCAAGCTATCCAGGCTGATAAATGCTGATAGCCAGAAACCGGTCCTTGGATGCTTGACTCCGGTCTGGGAAAGACATGGCTTGGTAGTTCGGACTGGACTGTTCTCATGAGGCACAGGGTCAGAGCTGATTTGCTTATAGCCTTGGTCTTACCCAGGGTGGTGTGGAGTGCAAAAAGACGATGGATTTAGGCCCAGATCCTGGTACTGGGGTGAATGTATGACATTGTCCTACATTCTGTCCAACAACTGTGTTTTTTGCATTTTTCACCCCAAGTGTGCTGAGTATACTTAGAAATGAGTCCCAGGCTCTCCACACCACTGGAGTCAAGCTCTCCAGTCTGATGAAGGCTGATAGCCAGAAACCGGTCCTTGGATGCTTGATTCCAGTCTGGAAAAGACATGGCTTGGTAGTTCGGACTGGACTGTTCCCATGAGGCACAGGGTCAGAGCTGATTTGCATATAGCCAGTGTCTAACCCAGGGTGGTGTGGAGTGCAAAAAAACGATGGATTTAGGCCCGGATCCTTGTACTGCGGTGAATGTATGACATTGTTCTACATTCTGTCCATCAACTGTGTTTTTTGCAATTTTCACCCCGAGTGTGCTGGGTATACTCAGAAGTGAGTCCCAGGCTCTCCACACCACTGGAGTCAAGCTATCCAGGCTGATGAAGGCTGATAGCCAGAAACCGGTCCTTGGATGCTTGATTCCAGTCTGGAAAAGACATAGCTTGGTAGTTCGGATGCCTGTGTCTTACCCAGGGTGGTGTGGAGTGGAAAAAGACGATGCATTTAGGCCCAGATCCTGGTACTGGGGTGAATGTATGACATTGTCCTACATTCTGTCCAACAACTGTGTTTTTTGCATTTTTCACCCCGGGTGTGCTGCGTATACTCAGACGTGAGTCCCAGGCTCTCCACGCCAGAAACCGGTCCTTGGATGCTTGATTCCAGTCTGGAAAAGACATAGCTTGGTAGTTCAATCTGGACTGTTCCCATGAGGCACAGGGTGAAATGTCATGGTGAAAATTGAGTCAGAGCTGATTTGCATATAGCCAGTGTCTAACCCAGGGTGGTGTGGAGTGCAAATAAACGATGGATTTAGGCCCAGATCCTTGTACTCGGGAGAATGTATGACATTGTTCTACATTCTGTCCATCAACTGTGTTTTTTCCAATTAAACCAATGACACAACTTCACAAAAATATATTTAAAAATGCGCAGGAGCATGGTTGCAGACTAGTTGCATACCAATCGCGCACATCACTTAATTCTAAATGCATATGATGTAACTGAAAAATACGCAGCCGTTGCACACTGTATGCAGATCCTTCATGACTTTTCAGAAATGGTGGCTAGAATCCGCGCACCCACAGTGATGTGTAAGCTTTGGGTGCGCGACTCCGAACAAAATTTGAAAAAAAATCTAAAAAGGAAATAATATAAATATATTAAAATAAAAGAAAAAAACTAAAAAATGAAACAGTATTTCAGTTTACATTTTTTTTCTTGTATTTTTTTCCAATTTTCAGTTAAAAAACTGTACAAAATCAGTGCAAAAAAGATATACCTACTATTACAATTAAAAATTTGTATTTAAAAAACCTTTGAAATTCACTGAAAAAAACATAGGTTTCAGAGACATTATATTTGGAAATTAGCATTTAAAAAATCTTAGAAATTTACAGGAAAAAACATTGGTTCCAGGGTTGGTATTGTTAGCTTGACATGTCACTGGTACAAAGCTCGCCCGCTATGCACTGCTGATGATGCTCACATATTACATCATTCATGACGTGGTCAATGACATAGAGAGGGTAAAGATAAGGGGGAAATATAGCGTGTTAAACTAAGAGGGAAAGGAGCAAGGGAAATCCCCTTTTCGGAACTAAAACCCCCACACACCCAGCAAGCTAGGTGTCATGTTTCATCATATGGGTTTTGCTCCTCGTCAGACTGGCGCTGCAATGTCTGACGGGCACCCGCGAAGGGGCTCTTTTTTGGAGATCTTTCGTTCCTGCCAATTTTTGCATGTGGGTATGAGGGTTTTAACAAAAAAGTGTGGTGGTGTAGTCGTGAGTGGTATGTGGAGTTTTAAAAAAGGTTAGGTAATCCACTGAGTACTTTAATATTGTGGTTAAATGCCTTATTAAAAATTAAGTAAGGGAGAGATACGTGCTGGTGATATGATCCAGTAGTGTATCCGCTACCCTAATGTCGACTTGTTTCATGCATATGTAGCAATTCGTCAGGACCTAGATGGTGAAAAAAACTGTACTACACATAGAGGATAGAGCTATTCAACCTTATTTAAGAAGTCAGTATATGTGCAGGCCAATCGGTCCTGTCCTCTGCGATTCAACCTAAACAGAATGACAGAAAATATGATACTGCTCAATTACTGAGTTGCTGCACTATTCAGGTCACAAAACACGCTAGATAACAAGGTGATTATACACAACCATTAGTGTCTATGGGGTAACATTACATGGTGGTGCAAGGGAACATTTATTCAGAACAAAGTGAGTTAAAAAGGGGATATAGAAGACGCTCTGTGATGCTCTAAAAACAAGGTGAACTGGGAGTAGGATCAATGAAGGTAAATGCTCACCCTAAAATAGTCCCTAGGGTGTCTCAACAGTCTGCTCTCATGGAAAATGCACCTTGTAGTAGGTACCTTAGTGACAGAGAGATTACAGACGTTAGTGGGGCCCATCAAGGTTGCTCAACACAGTGCCGATGGCTTCAATGCCCCATGGAGGCATACCGCTATGTGAAATGCCTTGGTGATAATGGAGTAAGAGAAACACGTCTGCACGGCACCCCAAGCAGAAAGATGCTCCTAGTTGATACGCCAGCAGCCCTGCAAGCACGCCTGTCGCAAAAGTCCTTAATGCCTACAGCGAGTGTGCAAGCAAGGGTTGCGGTGGCTCAAAAACGGGCAGCTAAGTAGTATCAACACTGTCCCACATGAGGGTACCTGGGGCAGTGACGGCCAAAGCCTCCAAAACACCTAACTCACAAAAGTAAGGCAGCCCAGTAGTGTCCTGGGGATCGGCGCCACTGTGGGCGGCGCTACGGGTGAAAGCTAAACAAACTGTAAAGGTTCTTCTCTGTCCAATGAGCGGACTACGCCTGGTACACCTACCCCCACAGCGTCGGGTCAGGACAATGAGCGACCGGGGAAATGAGGCATATCTGAAAGCCTTGTTTAACCTAAATGGCCGCCATTGAGCTCCCACGCCACGTGAGGGGGGAGAGAGTACAAAGCTGCACATGCACGGTAGTCCCTACCCACGGGTTCCACCCTTCCGCTAGTATGTCAAAAATTCAGAGCAACCATAGCAGACATCCTAAGGTGGACGGGGAAATCGTTAATAAAAATGTCCTTTGAGCTTCAAGAGGGTAGAGACAGTTACAGAGGGAATAATTGCACTAGTATTGTAAGTTCAGGGTATGGATTGGATCTTTGCCAAAGTTCCTCTCTTTTCCTCAAAGTTGGTTATGAATTTAACTGCTCTGCAGATGAACTGAGGGTCCGCAGAGCACAGGAATTGTATAATCGCAGAACGACAAGTGCGAATACCATTTTGTTTAAACTTCGCTTTTAGCCTATTTGGCATTCCTGTTCCAATGCGGGACAAATGCAGATCACGTGAATGAGATCTTGCTTTGCTGCACCGCATAGGTCATACTACTTGATGTCCAGCATCCTCCATTTAGGTTGATCGGCATTGGTCGGCAGGTTCCCGAACCTTAGGCAAAGGTACTTGTGTTTAACATGTGACGAAAATGCGAGTTCCCGGTAGGCTGCCGGCATGGACTTTTTGCATGATTCTATAGTCATCCAGGCATGTGAGCAATGGCTCAGGGCTCATTTGTTGTTGAGCAATGAGTGCCTGTTGGCTGCCTTCTTTATCGTCTGTTTGAACGTTGGTACTGGAAGCTTGGTTTCCCAAAGTGCTACTAGTTCGGTGGTTTCAAGGGATTGAGGTAGGTATTTGGCGTACTGGGAATTCAGACTATTATGAATTGCTTCCCACATGGCACGATAGACCTCATTATCTTGGTTCATCCTAATGCCATACCAGAATTTAACAGTTTCATATTTTTCCAACAGTACTTGAGACTGTAGGCCGAATTCGAGTCGCACTTGTGCCAGTGATGCGGTGATGCGTGTGGTAGGACAGGATTGGTGGTGCTTTGCAGCGTCGTGTTATTACCATGATCTTTGTTTTCCTGTTATTTATTTCCAGCAGGTTCTGTTTTGTGTATCCTGCTAATTCATGCAGGAGACGCTGTAGGCCTATTTTTGTGTGGCTAAGAAGGACCACATCGTCGACGTAGGATAATTGTGTTAAATGTAGGTTGCCTAGCCACGGTGGATGAGCATTGATCCTGTCTAGCCTCAATGTCATGTCAGCCATAAATAAGTTGAAGAGGTACGGGGCCAGAACGCAGCCTTGTTTGAGACCATCATGAGTGCTGATCTTCCGAGTTAGCCGCTTACCGTTGTCGATTTTTACCTGCATCCAGGTGTTGGTGTACAGGTCCATTATTGGGGTTAAGATTGAATCCGGCAGGCCCTGCTGATTCAATTTGGACCAGAGTAGTTGCCTGCTGACACGGTCGAACGGCGCCTTAAAGTCTATGAAACAGGCGTAGAGTGCCTGATGATTTTGAAAGCTTTTTTCGGCTAGTAAGCAGAGCGCCATTGTATTTGCTGTAGTGCCTATGCCGTGGCGAAACCTTGTCTGATTTATCGGGATTTTATTGTTGTCTTCAGACCATTGTGCAAGATCAGCTAATACCAGGGATGCGTAATATTTTGCTTCCGCATTGATGAGTACTAAAAGGCGGTAGTTGGCTGGATTCTTATGATTTCCGCCTTTATAGATTAGAATAATGATCCCCCCTCTCCAGCTTTCAAGGAGCCGACTAGTGTTGTTTATTGCCCTGAATATGAGGTTGAAGTTACGGGCCCAGTATTGAGGATCCTCCTTATAAATTGCCTCGGGACGCCATTAGGTCGTGGTGTAGTGTCTTGCCTACTTTTCTTTATTATTTGTAGTATTTGGAGTACATCATCTGTCCACCTTGGTTGGTCTGTACCCTCCTGTTGGTTCCACTGGACATTTGACCAAACACAGGCAGTGCCCTTCACAGCCGCAGTTTTTGATGCTCTAGGTGCCCTTATTTCAGTTGTTATCGGCAGCGTCTGCAATTTTATCAAAAAGGTGTCGACTAGGTACTGGACCCATTGGCTTTCAGTGATTTAGGTTGCGCTTATGGTTTGTGCTGGTCTTTTCAAAGAAATAATTTGCAACCAGAATGCCCTGGAGTCAGACTTTTTTATATTGTGTAGCATTTTGACCCAAAAGTCAGTGACTCAGTTTTTCTTTTTGGTCCAAATTAGATTCTTATAATGCCTCCTTGTTGATCGGACTGCTTGCCAAATTTTTGAATTTGCTTTGTGGCTTTGTGCTTGCCTTGTGAGCTTCCGCAGGCGTCTTCTTAAGGATAGAGTTGACTTTGTGAAAGCGGTGTCTCTCGTTGGATGGATCTTTTTTTTAAGATTGACACCAGTCCTGGGTAGTTTTTTCAGGAAGTCAGACCAAATTTTTGGACTCAGATCTTTTCCTTGGGTTAGCGTTTGGAATACCTTCTTGGCGTCATGTGCTATTTGTGGTAATGTGTTACTAGTCCACCTTAGTCGCTTCAGGTTAATTGATGATATCTCACCGGCTGTAGTCGGAGCTTGTGAGTGCCTTGATGGAGCCAGTTTAATTTCAATGTGCTGCATTGAATGGTCACTGTCTAAAGAGCCAATTATTTGGAGAAAAAAAATGTTTGTCTCACTAGGGATAACGAGACTATGGTATAGTCCAAAATTGTACTTGTACTATGGCCTATGTAGGTGGTGGAAGGGGGTTTGTCCTGATTACCTTACTGTAACTATTCGTCATTGGCAACTTAGGTATATGCATGAAAACTTGTCACAAGAAAGGATGCGTAACAAGGTGCGCGATGTCAGTGAGGAATAGTTATATTGCACACTAGTTATGGCCATATTAGCAGGCAGTTTCACGACCTGCACTGTAATAATGTACATGCTAGTGGGGGGCGGTATCTGAGTGGTAATGCTGCGCAGAGCATAAGGCAATGTTAGTGTGCATAGTCACGGGCTAAAAGGTTTTTTCAAGCTTTCTTGTGGGGGTTTGTCACCGCCGAGGCTCATACAATTTGAAATAGGGATTTGGGAATATTAAAAACTAAACATGAAGAATAGTAGCTGGTCTTATTTATGGAATTGCTTTCCATTTGCTGGGGTGGTACTATAGTGTTTCCTACACCCAGTATTACAGGGAAGGTTTGGTCACAACACAGGTGTCTAATGCAGGTGGTACTATAGTGTTTCCTATATTACAGGGAAGGTTTGGTTACTACACAGGTGTCTAATATGGGTTACCTGGCCAGAGTAGCCCAAGGGAAAGAATCATTGAGACCGTTGCTGTCCAAGTTTAAGCTGTGGACCCATCTCTGCTCAATTCTGAAGAGCGCAGGATGAGCCATCTTCTGCTCTCTGCTGCATGATTCCTTTATTTGCAATGGCCATAAAGTTGTGTATGTGTCTTGGAGCACCTTATCTTACTTTTCTGCTCGGAAATTCTGAGTTTGAATTGTCTCATGGTCATACCAATGTATCTCTTTCCACAGGCGCAAGTTAGAATGTAGATGCATCTACAGGTGTTACAGTTGGTGTGTCATTTCAGATGCCAGGTAAATGCTTCAGTTAGTTGGATCTCTCTGCACTGACTAGTTTGTTGGCAGACGGCGCAGCCACCACTGGGGTAATGGGCCACCATTGGCGGAAGGTCCCATAGGGTACTTTGGATGGTGTTTCCCTTCCTCTTGGGCCTGGTATTTATTCTACATACATATAAATTATTTTCTAAACCAGCACTTTTAGATATCGATCTAACTTTGTTTTCAACTTTTCTGTCGAAATAATAGTGGTTCCTTCATGGTCAATTTTAACAATGGCTTCCGTTTTTATTATCTCTTCATTTTCCAGCTTCAAAAGTTGTTCGTTAAATATAGAACACTTAAGCAAAGTTGGCATTAGGCAGAGAACAGATTTGTTTTCTGCATTTTTCATATATATTTTCTCAGGAACTACATTTTAATTTGGAAACTATTTGGAAAGTAATCAACTCTGCACAGCTTCTCTGCCATACATTAACAGGATCCAGAGAGCACAATTCTCTAGGTGTCTTGTATTCAATATTTTTATATTGGAATTTGCTTCTCAAAAAAATTCAAGTAAATCATCCCAAGTGTTCTAAGCATAAAATCCTTTGCAAAAACATTTTGCAGATGTATACCTGTTTTGAATATGTGATTGACTGCATATGAAAGTCCAGACAAGTCACTTTCAAACAAAAGATGAAATATAAAATGGATACATTGTCTAAATCTTGGATCTTCTGCATATAATCTTGTTGTCCGATATTCAGATGCAGGAATTTGCACAGGTCGTTCATCATATCATCCACTTTTTCCTGTTGAAACAACTGTGGAAAACAACAAGCTTCCAAGCTCTCTTCCCATACACTCATGGGACTTCCCTTCGCTTTTTTAATTTGAAACATCTCAATAGTGTTCCTCATCATTTCTTTTGAATGAAGTGGATGTACACTGTAATGTTTATAAATGTCTTCACTTCTTGACATATACACGTTTTCAATTTGTCCAATTGACATTTCAGTATCTTCTGCTAAAAGTATTTCTTCTTCTCTAATATACACATTTTTATAGTACTCATTGTTTTTTTATTCAATACACAGGCGCCTTCTGCTCTTTCCTAACATCCACAAACTCCTACCATATTTTCTTACTCTTAGTAGGAACGCCTTTAACTAGAATCAATAGTGGTACATTTTCTACACAGTCTACACCAACATTTTTCTTAAATCTAATGGTAAATATACAACTTCCTCTCTGTAAATCTGATTGAGGCAATTTACCTCTTTTAGGCTCCATGCAAACAATAGCCTGAAACAGGTGCACACATTGAATGAGAATAGACTCATAGGTATTTAAATCTATCCATTCTGGAAGAATAGCAACCAACTCTAGATTATTATGGATAGCTCCAGCGGGAATTTTATTCTCATCTAATTTGTTATAACAATATTTACAAATACGCTGATCAGAACCCAAATCAAAAATTCTCTACCAATAAATAAGTTGCAAATTCCTTCCACATATCATTCTTTTCTCTTTCACTTTTTAAATACAGATCAACACTTCTAGTCTGATTTTTCTAGTGAGTTCTCCGGTAACAAATACACAAGTAATTTGGCCTTTCATCTGAAATCACCTTAAACTCTGTATTTTACCTTCCAATTATTTTGTACCAGTATGTTCACATTCTCTTCAACATTGTCTTCTATTATTGTCTGAGTTTCTTCACTCTCTTGTTCAGGACCAAAGTAACAAAACGCAATATCATCACAAATCTTCACATCTGAAACTAACCCAAGCAAAAGAGCACTGTTCAACTCATTTAACTTTAGTGCTGGACTTTTTGTATAATAAAATCTTCTGACTAGCTAGCGCATTTAATTATGATGTACTGCCAACATCCTGAAATGATGAAAAACACTTTGACATACTTTCCTAGAAAGACAAGCCAGAGAATGACCATGCAAACCTGTGTGTTTTCTCACTCTGCAAGGGTCTAGTCCTTGCAACACCTTCATCTTTTGTTTAACACTTTTTTACAATATTCTCATAGGAAATTACGTAAAAGATCAATAGATTCTTGTCGTACACTACAAATACTACTGCAATCCCACATGTAGACTGGGGCTTTAGCACGTCTGCCTAGAACTTCATCAAATATTTCTTCTGCATTTAGGGGAACCATTTTCTCTTTCTCAATTGGACAAACATTTCTAACCTCATAAGCTCGACCACTGGTGTCAACTGCATGCAACAAATAATTGGTCTGAAAATACCTCTCTTCATTAAAGAAAGGCTCTGAACTTGAACTGTGTTTCCATTCACCCAAAAAAAACATCACAAAATGAGTTCTGTTAACTACTCTTTTCCTCTAGCTTTTGGCCTTCATTTAATGTATTGGTTTATCTAGTAATCAAATTCTTATTAAAACTAAAATAAATAGTTTTCTTTTTATTTCAAAAGCCTTTTCAACACTGGATTCAATATGCTTCTTCTTTTTATAAAATAGTGATCCCTTTTTATATTTCTTCAAATCTTTCCTCAAATTATTTACTACTCTATTATAAAATATTTTCGTTCAAATCTCTTTATACTGATGTTCTCTTCTTTTACCAAAAGTCAATTTTCCCTTTCCTATTATTATATATTTTTTTTCTTGTTGAAGCGTCATCATTGCTTTCAACATTTTGAACCTTATTTTTCCGTCAAGAGATATTTTTATTAAACTTCTTAGTAACCTTAAAAGAAGATTTTCTCTTTTTGGCCATATTATGTTGCTCATTCAATAATTGTAGTTGAGTTGTCTTCAAATAAATATCCTTTAGCTCTATTTTTCTTTTCTTTTTACCTTTTTCAGGCACAATAACGTTATTTTAATGATGATAAACAATTTCTGAAAAAAATAAACTTAACAAAGTATATTACTGATCTTATAAATTAAACTTTTCTAGTACTATGCAAACACATTCTTTATCAATACTAACAGAGACATTTTATACTTTAAATACAGATGTGAAAGTAGTCAAACTACACCACATGCATAGTGCATAGGAGATTGAAGCACTCTGTGCCCTAAAGACTGGCTCACTATATGATTACATGGCTACTAAGTGAATAATTAGAACAGTACAAGAAAAGACTTAGTGTAGTCTAGGTATACTGACTAGAGAATTGTATGCCTGAAACACAACTGTAAAGGTGATTAGACAAGTACATGCATAGTAGATAGGAGTTTGAAACAGTCACTGTCCTAAAGCATTTTTTTTTAAACAGAGAAATGTAAGCAGGGTGCATGGATCTGCCGTAAAAAAAATAAAAACGATGTACGGGCTAATGTGCTTGTTGAAAAATTTGCTACGTGGGAAGGGCTAAATCCCGGGGTTTAAAATATTGCATTTTATTGGGGTTTGTGTAGCCCGGGGACCTCCATTCCTCGGTGATACAAAATAAATAGGGAAGAGGTGTGCCGCTGTGGCCAGGGCGACTGATGCTGGATGCTGGGGATCATGGTTTTATCCCCGGCTCCGGAAGCAGGGTTCTTCCCAGCACCATGCAGCTTTGGGCAATAGCTCACTTAATCTTCACAACGGCCCCCAGAGCTGAGATACCAATTTGGGGATGAGTTTGTGCTCTACAAGTACTGGATTTACATTTACATTTACAAATGTGTGGGGAGACTCAAAGGTACTCCCGATAAAAATTCCTAGGTAGGACAGCCTTACATACCCCCGCCAGCTCCGGGAACTGCTACTCTTCAAGGCTTTGAAAAACAATGGGTTGAAGGGCTCAAAGTTCCTTCTAAGCCCGCTGATCATCACCAGCCACCGTGGCTTTTTATATTGTAGGAGACAGGCCGCATGGCCCCCATTTTGGAGCAGTTGAAATCTTTGGGGAACATCACCACCAGGACCGGCTCCTGCTGTATCTTGGGGTGTCTACCCGCGGGACAATGGCACTGCTGTTTGCTATGGCAAGGCGAAGTTGAGGTTCCCTCTCTGTCATAGCAAACTTGAGGGCATATTAACAAGTGCCATTTCGCCGTGATTTAAAAACAAAATGCGGTGGAAAATATATCGCTGCATTTACTAGGTGACAATAAGATGTATTAACGCATGGTAGCTATCCGTTTGGTAACAGCTTGCCTTGTATCTCAAATAAGTTGCAATGTAGGCATTCCCAGAGGGAAGTTACGTTTTCCTATGACAATAGAACATGGAAGATGGGAGCATGACAATAGCATTATGTTTACTAGGTAACCCTGCACTTGAGGAAAAATACCAAAACTCTCGCTAATTGTGGTTTATGCAAGATCCCAACAGCAGGCAAGCAAAGCAACACTACTACCTGAATTGTACCAGGAAAACACATCAATTATATTAAAAATAAAAACCCCAAATAAAACTCTTCACAAATTATGTATTTACCTTTCCAAATCATTTGTAGATTAAAAAGAATTTCAGTAACACACCAGATTTTCTTATACATGTACTTCACTACTTAGCAAAACTAAAAAATGGCAAAGTTTCCCTCTCATTCTGCACACAGATACGTGTAAATATCAAATCATATTGCTTCCCACATTAATTCAAAATCTAATGTAATGTTCCATTCAAACAGTGTTTCTAAACCAATAAGAAATATGCTTTTAAAAAAATAGAAACATGCACCCTACTTTTCAGACTACAATGTTTTAAACAGCCAATCATTTCAATTATTTTTTTTAAAACTACACCTTTTCCACCATTTTAGAAAAATCGTACTTTTCAAACTGCCATTTCATTTACAGAGACTATCTCAGTGCATCCAGATCTCCTTTCAAGTTGCTTACAGTAAGGATTGTGGGACACAGCTATATTTTCTGGAGCCAAAGGTATGCAGAAAATGGAGCCATTGACAAGACCTAGGTTTACCAAATGCAGATAATAAATGGATTGGACAGAGAGGGTTAAAGTAGCACCATTTGATGCCATTGGTTAAATCATTTTTACATCTCCAACACCCTGACCGTATAATTGTACACTGTGATAGCAATGACTTAGGCACTTTAGCTGGGGTTGGTCTGAAATGTTTATGAAGGACACCTTTGGGGAATTGATGTCACTTTTCCCCCAAACTGCCTTTGTCTATTCTAACATATGCCAAAGGCAGAAATGGAACTGGTCCAATCAATTTTGTCCACAGAATGAGAAAGCCAGGAAACATGTCAATAAATCTTTTTCTGCTTTTCTCTGCGATTTTAGAATGGGATCCACTTACCACAACAATCTACATTTCAATATGGATCGCATCTATAGGTCAGATAGTGTACATTTTACACATGAGGGTAACAGGGTCTTCTTCTTGAACTGAAGACTCTCCATAGGTACTTACTTGTAAGTACCGAAATTCTCTCAATAAACACAAGAGCTCTTCCTAGAGCCACCCAAAATCTAAACACATAAGCTTCATGTATATCTGAAAAAAAAATATATTTTTTTCCCTTGGAGTCGTGCACCCAATGCGTTAGAGTTGTGTACCCAATGCGTGCACACCAGACAGCCATAGCAAACAAAAATGGCGGTCTCAGACTTGAGGGGCCTTTGAGCCCCCTGTTAACCATTTTTGAAACATTAATCCCCCCCACCCATCTATTTTACTGATGGGGTGGCGGTCCAGCCACCCCTGCCACCCATTAATATTTTAGCCCCGGAGGATGGTGATCCCTGGTGCTAGGAAGCCCCCCAGGGACCCAATAAAATTTAAAACATTTGTCCACGGAATTTGGCCCACCTGGTAGCTAATTAATAAAGTATGCGCTTTGTTTTATTTGTTTGTTTATGGCATGATCTGCGCACCATAAGCGCACTTTGCCTTTTTTAGAAAAAAAAATTGGGGGGTCCTGGGAGTCATTGTGGGATCTTTTAAGCAGGTATAGAGGGTCAAGATATTTCCACCCTACTGCCTTTATACGTTTTCCACACTTCTTCCACTGACTTCTTCAACCTTGCTTTTAACGAGGCACAAAATGGCTGCCAACAAATCTTGGACTTGAATGTTAACAACTACTTGACAGCCAACTAGCATTCAGTGCGTGATCGAGATGGTGCGCTTAAAGTGCACGCGAGATGCGCGGATCCATGTCATAGATATATATGTATTTTTAATTGTAATTTTATCACCATTTTGGCAAAAGGCACGAGTCTGAACCAAGGACTACCACTTTGCGGAATTTGGTGTCATTCTGTTTAGCAATCGGGCTGTAGTAGCGATGAACGGTACTTATGGAAAATTGCATAGGGAAAACATGTTTTGGGACCCCCATTTTCTCAGCCCACCACTTCACTAATCACCCAAAGACTTTCAGGATAGGAGCGGACCTGAGTGCCCCACCAGTTTTGAAAAAAGGGGGGTGGCCTCATTACACCTGTCCGCAAAACAACCCCCTGGCGTATACTGAAAGTTCCTCGTGGGCTAGTTGGCCCCCAGGGACCCCCAGTATGCAAGGGGACATAATCCCCCAACTTAGAACATGCTACCTCCATAAGCGCTTTCCAACTACTCCACACATCTGCTGGTCGTGTTCCTGCCCGCAAGCAACTTTATTTCATATGCTGTTCCTATGCAAACCTGTTCATGAATTTTGGCTGCAAGTTTGGGCCCAAATTAATGTTATTTTCCATACATACATTTCCTTTTCATACACTAGATCATGCTACACGGCACGTTTTCAGTGTGGTGAAGGTAGGAGGCGGGGCTTGAGGTGATGTGAGTGCAAACATGCCCTGTGGAGCGTTTTAAGTTGGGGAATTCATTCCTCTTCAATCCAGAGGTCCCCTAAGGGGCAACTAGTCCAAAAGGTATCTCAAGTAAGCACCCTGTAGCTGTGTTGCAGAGTGTTGTAAAAAGGGGGCGTGCCCTCTGAACATCTCTCTGCACACACAGCTCCCTATGGCATACTGTAGGTACCTGGTGGGCTAGTTGGCTCACAGGAGCCTCAGGATTGAAGAGGAATTAATTTCCCAACCTAAAACGCGTCGCAGGGCGTGTTTGCACTCATGTTACCTCAGGCCCCGCCCCATTCCTTCACTATTGTGCAAAATATTCCTGTAAAATCAGCTGAACTACGAATTCAGATTTACTGACCTGTTACCAGGAGAAACCTCAGTGCTGCATTTTCAGCCCACTTCTGATCCTGAAAAGTAAATGTAACTGTACATACCAGTAACTTGAATTTCCTCCCATAGGATATCTTTGCCTGCTATATGAAATATATATGTCAAGTCAAGTCAAGTCAGAGAATTTATATAGCGCACTACATACCCAGAGGGTTTCAAGGCGCTTAGGAAGGGGAGGAGGATTATATGTCAAATATCCACGTTTTAAGTTGCTTTCTGAATGCTAGGTGGTTCTGGGTAAGGCGAAGGTAAGCGGGGAGTGAATTCCAAGTTTTAGCAGCCAGGTATGAGAAGGATCTGCCTCCCATGGTGGACTTGTTGATGCGAGGTACAGTGGCGAGGGCTTGGTTGGAAGAACGTAGTTGGCGGGGTGGTGTAGAAGGACAGACGTGAGTTGAGGCATTCTGGTCCGATGACGTAGAGTGATTTGTGAGCGTGGGTAAGCAGTCGGAAAGTGATCCTCTTATTGACGGGTAGCCAGTGGAGGTCTTTAAGGTGACCAGAGATGTGTTCGTTACGTGGGATGTCTAATATGATCCTGGCTGAGGCGTTTTGGATTCGTTGGAGTTTCTTCTGGAGTTTCGCGGTAGTACCTGCGTAGAGGGTGTTTCCGTAGTCCAGTCGGCTCGTGACCAGAGCGTGGGTGACTGTTTTCCTTGTTTCGGAGGGGATCCAGAGAAATGTTTTTCTGAGCATGCGAAGAATGTTGAAGCAGGAAGAGGATACGGCGCTGACTTGTCTGTTCATTGAGAGTGAAGAGTCCAGGATGACGCCTAGGTTCCGTGCGTGGTCTGTCGGGATGGGTGCTTTTCCGAGGGCTTCCGGCCACCAGGAGTCATCCCATGCAGAGGGGGATGTACCTAAGATGAGGACTTCTGTTTTGTCTGAGTTCAGTTTCAGACGGCTTTCTTTCATTCCTTCGTGTAGGTTAGTTTTGGCGGTGCTGGGGTCATTGGTGAGAGAAAGGATTCGTTGAGTGTCATCCGCGTAGGAGATGATGTTGAGGTTGTGTTGGCGGGCGATGGCAGCGAGGGGGCTCATGTATACGTTGAAGAGGGTGGGGCTGAGTGAGGATCCTTGTGGTACGCCACAGATGACTTCGGTGGCCTCTGACTTGAAAGGTGGGAGGCGGACTCTCTGGGTTCTTCCGGTGAGGAACGAGGTGATCCAATCAAGTGCTTTTCCTTGGATTCCGATGTTATTGAGGCGTTGTAAAAGGGTGCTGTGGCAGACTGTGTCGAATGCTGCAGAGAGGTTAAGGAGGATGAGGGCGACTGTGTCTCCATTGTCCAGTAGAGTTCGAATGTCGTCTGTTGCTGCGATGAGGGCGGTCTCAGTGCTGTGTTTTGCTCGGAAGCCAGATTGTGAGGGGTCGAGAGATTTGTTGGATTCGAGGAAGGCGGCGAGCTGGTTGTTGACAGCTTTCTCGATGACTTTGGCCGGGAATGGAAGAAGCGAGATGGGGCGGTAATTTTTGAGTTCGGTGGGGTCCGCCTTGGGTTTTTTCAGAAGGGCGGTGAGTTCAGCGTGTTTCCAGCTTTCCGGGAAGGTGGCGGAGTTGAAGGAGCAGTTGATGACGTCTCGGAGGTGCGGTGCTATGACGAGTCTGCTTTGTTGAAGATGTGGTGAGGACATGGGTCTGTGGGGGATCCTGAGTGGATGGAGTTCATCAGGCGGATGGTGTCCTCAGTGGAGATTGGGTTCCAGTCGTTAAGGGTGTTCACGGGGGGAGAGTGTTCAGGAGATGGTAGGGTGGGTTGGTTTCCGGGTTGGTTGTCAAAGCTGTTGTGGATGTCTGCAATCTTGTTGTGGAAAAATGAGGCTAGGGAGTCGCAGAGGGCTTGAGAGGGGGTGATGTCGTTGGAGTTGGCCGAGGGATTGGAAAATTCCTTGACGATGTTGAAAAGTTCCTTGCTGTTGTGGGCGTTGTTGTCGAGTCGATCCTTGAATGCTGTTTTCTTGGCTTTTCGGATTAGTTGGTGGTGAGTGCGGGTGGCGTTTTTGAAGGCGTCCTTGGTGCTAGTGGTTGGGTCTTTTTTCCAGGCCTTTTCAAGGGAGCGGCAGAGTTTCTTGGACTTCTTAAGATCATCGTTGAACCATGAGGCCTTCTTGCTGCCAGGTTTGCTTTGACATTTTTTCAGTGGTGCTAAGGTGTCGGCGGTGTTGGATAACCATAGGGTGAGGTTGGCGGCGGCTTCGTTAGCGTTAGAAGAGAGGGCTGGGGTGTTTCGAAGGAGCGATGCGGAGATCTGGTCCGTGGTGATTTTGTTCCAGTTTCTTTGCAGGGTAGGATGGAGGTGGATGGTGGGTTTTGGATTGTTGTAGGTGAAGTGAACGCAGCTGTGGTCGGTCCAGAGGAGATCCGTAGTGTGGCTGAAGGAGACAAGATTGCTGGAGGTGAAGATGGGGTCGAGTGTGTGACCTGCGATGTGGCTGGGGGAAGTGACTAGTTGTTTAAGTCCGAGGTTGGCGAGGTTGTCTAAGAGGGTGGCGGTGTTGCGGTCGTTGATCTTTTCAAGGTGAAAGTTGAGGCCTCCCAGAAGGATGTAGTCTTTGGAGGGGAGCGCGTGTGGGGTGATGAAGTCCGTGATGTCTTCACTGAATTTTGCGCGGGGTCCTGGTGGTCTGTAGAGGAGGGTGCCTCTGAGTGTTGTTTTGGGGTCGATGTGGATCTGGAAGTGAAGGTGTTCGGAGTTAGCGAGGTTGGCGTCAGAGCTGGTTGAGATGCGGATTGATTTCTTATGGACGATAGCGATGCCTCCTCCTGTGTGGCTGGTGCGGTCTTTGCGAGTGATCTTATAGTCTTCAGGGATGGCAATGGTGATGTCTGGGGCGGAGGAAGTATTCATCCATGTTTCTGTTAGGAAGGCGATGTCTGGAGAAATGGTGTCTAGTAGATTCCATAGGTCAATGGCGTGTCTGTGGACCGAGCGGGTGTTGAGAAGGATGCATTGTAGGTGGTTGGGGTCGGGAGTCAGTGGTGTGGTCGTAGCGGAGATGTTGTCGGTGCCGCTGAATTTGCAGGAGAAGCAGGAGAAAGGTCCATGGGTTTGTCCAGGGGCGGCTTGGACGCAGTTGGGGGCGCGACCGGGGTTAAGGGCTAGGAGGGTGGCGGCATCGTAGGTAATGCGGGAGGGCTGGGCAATAAATTAAAAAAATATTTAAATAAAAAAAATCTATGTATATTAAAAATATGTAATGTAATTTAAAACATAAAATATCTAAAAATAAAGACTTTAAAACAATGTAGTGAATTAGTATAAAAATATAACAATTAATATATTTAAAAATTATAATTTACAAAACCTTTGAAATTCACTGAAAAAAAACATAGGTTTCATCTAAGTATGGGCGGTACGCAAATTCCTGTGAAAGCGAATTCACGTTCCGCATAATCAGCGAATTTGCAGATTTTTTTATTGCCTCTTTCAGCACACCAATGCAGTCATGCGGGGGCGGGGCCATCTTGTTTGCATAGCGTATTACCGTTTCCGGGCACTAGTTGCTTTCTAACCTTGTGCGCGGGGGCGCGATTACGTGGTCGCACAAGTTTTTGCATGCTCGCGGGGGAAATTTCACGCAAACTAATCCACGCGGTCCTCAATGGGCACGGCCATCTTGTTTTTCATTCATTGCTATGGTTCTGGGCATGCTTTTTTAATCCTTCCTTAATCTTTGCAATCCTTTGTTTCTTTGAACTTTTTAAAATCTTTTTTACTAATTATCTATCCCTCTATTTTTCTACATCTATATTTTGTTTTTTTTTCAACTTCCTGTTACTTTAAAAACAACTTTTTTTACCTCTTTTATTTTAATCACTTTTTCCCTCTTCTTTTCTATTTTTCATTTAACTTTCCTGTCCAGGACCATGGCAAAGGGAGCTGGGAAGAACAAGGGGAAGGGTCCCACACCCCGTACCTGGCTCCCTTAAGGATGATTAAGGGTGGAGCAAGTGGTAGCCAGGGAGATCTTCAGCGTGGTGGAGGTGGCCGCACTTATCTTTTATGTTCAGCACCACCTCCCGAAGACCGTGGCAGCAGGGGGCAGGCCTGGTTCAGGGTATGGCCCCCGGGAGAGTCGTCAGCTGTGGGATAAGGTCTGCCGGGCCATGCGACGCACCGGTGGGCTGACCTCCTTGACCGGGAGCAGGACCTGCTCCACCTGCTAGGCGTGGAGATCCCTGGCCTTGGTGAGTAGCTATTTAATAAATACTTTGTTTTCTTCTGTTCTGTGTTATATTGCTACAATATGTTTTTCCCGGAGAGCAAGAATGCTGCCGATTCGATTTCATTGAAGGTAAATTAATGTTTAAATAGCTTCTGTGATTGCAGGTGCTCGCCTGCTCAGTGGCGGTGCTCCAATGCTTACTTGTTTGCAACTTTGTGCTCATTTGAGCAGAACTGCATAATGCTAGAGAGACCAGAGACTCAAATCTAGTCTTTCCTTTGTACTCCGGCTGGCACTAAGAAGAGTCAGTGGTGGAGTGATAGGTTGAGTATATTATGACTTGGTATTTAGTAGTAAGACATTTTTTAGTGGTCTGCAATCATGATGACGGACTGTTTCTGTCACATCGCTTGCTGCAGAGTGCTGTCAGTTGTAGTAGAACCTTTCTGTTGTTAGTTAGTGATTTACATAACTTTCCAAGTAGATGGTCTGCAAATACAGCAATACTTTACTATCTATCCTAGTTGACCAGATCAGATAGGTCAATCAATACATGTAGTGCAACAATTGTTGGTAATTTCTTGCCCCAAGATAATTTTAGATTGTGGTCAAAGAAATCAAATATTTCCAAAAAACAATCATCCATGTTTGTGTTTATTTCATGATCATCAGCACCTCCCAGGGGCAAGACGACCACACCCGAGACTCCGGCAGAACAAAGTGGGCAGGATCGGTCCTCTGCAGGCTCTTCTACTGGCGCCTGTATTTCAAGTTTTATATAGCGCATAGTTACCCTGGAGCATCCCAGCGCTTGTTCCAGAACCAGAAAGGTAGCAGTAGGTTTTCTGTTGTTAATATTAATATTTAGACTTCCCTAACTTTTGCAGCTCCTATTCTATTTTTTACAAAATAGTATTTGATCTTCTTGTAGACTGTTTCTACATTCTTATCCTGCCTCTACCATCACTCTCTGTGCTACTATTATTTACTAATATTATGAGTCTGTGTAGGCAGCTAAGCTTGCCCAGTCGGCAAACGATGTTAAACAAAACTCTGATCCAGCAATAGCTCTAGTGGCACTGAGTGCAGCCCTCTGGGTTGCCCTTGCTGTCTAGTCCAGTCTTCTTAATGTTAGTGTTTTGACAATTCCCAACAACAAAATGTCAATGTCCACCAAGAATAAGGTAGTAGTTGACATTTTGATTTGATAGGAGCACATACCATACCGCTAGTGTTTCAGGGACTATTCTGCACATGCAGAAGTATGGACAAGAGAAATAGGACATTGTTGATGACTTCCACACACCTCAGTCAGAACAGAAATTGATTCCCCACTCCCCTGACCGACTATCTAGTGTGTCTGACCAATGATTATGTGACCCGGAAGAACAGAAGAAGACTACTGAGTCCCGACCTATCAGTCACGGAAGCATGCTTGCAAAGTGCTGTAGTGCAACTGCAAACCCTTCTGCTTCCTCACTCGTGAACAAAAACCACACAGTGTTTTTTAGTTTTAAAGTTTTATTTTCAAATAAGAAATAAAAAAAGAATGTATTTATATTCAATAGCGCAGTATTCCCAGCGGGCAGTGGTGATAGATGACGTTAAAGTTTAAACACCCTTCCCTAGTATATACTTCAACTTAACACATGTAATTATTAAAAGTAACTGTGCGGGACTCGGAGCCCTCACCTTGTTGGAACTTCAAGTCCTCCTGGTGGTGATGTGGAGTAGGCGATTCTGTCTGTAATTAGAAAAATGTTGCACGTTAAAAAGCAAGCATTCATCAGTTGTGCCAAAAAGTGTTGCATGTTATGGCTAAGCATATAAGTTAACACCCTCCTCAAAACTGTGATTGTTCAGAAATTCTCCCTTGACTACAGTAGTTTACTTTGCAAGCACAGCATATATTGTGTATGTATTCATGTATAGTTGACATTATATCCAATCAAGTTCCTTCCTCCGGCAATTATGGGTACCACACTCACTCCCTATGTTAATAATTTTCTTTCAGCTGTGTTAATCATGGGTGGACTATCTCTGTTGTTTACTCAATCTATCACAACTTAACACCTACAGTCATCCATCATATAAGCAAAGATCATGTGATCATGTTACTTTTGTAGTACTGAAGGCCTGGGGGGGCAGTGCAAAATAAATATTACATCGAGCAGTTTTCTGGGCATGCAATTGTTGATGGAAAAAGCAAGAAAGTATATTAAAACAGACCCAACAGCCACTCCATGGATAAATGTCCATTAATACTAAAAAACTAAGCAATAGTAAACATTTAACGATGCATGTGTGTTTTCCGACTCACCCCAAAATACATATTTCGCATTTGAAATGGTATATGGTAAATACATGAAAATGAGTGTTGGTACTGTACGCTTTTCAAGCAGTGTCATCATTCAGATAAATGCATATATATATCAGCTGAATGAATTTCGAAAATTACACATGAAATGGCTCTGAATACAGAAAAGAAGGTTGAGACCATTCCATCACATATTTATACAAAAATGCTGTATATGTGCTAGAGGCTGAGGTAAAATATAGTCTCTAGTATCCTAAAAATAGAAGCTCTGTTCTCTAAGAATAGTTTTACTTTAAGCAGAACCAGGTGCTAAAATAAAAGGTAAATATTTTGGAAAATGGACAAAAATAATTTCGCTTTCAGGGGGAAAAATAGTTCCAAATATTTTCGGTAGCTTTGTTTATCAAAACTGAAGGCCGAATTCAGAGTTCAGGGAACGCTGTGTGCTCATTGTTTTTTAAGAGTCATTCTCGTTGACTGGAGAGAACAATTTTTCAGACAGACCCGCAATAAATTGGTCTACCACATCAGGTGAAAGTTCGACCAAGTTCGAAAATGCGCAACTGTGCAGTTCTCTGCGTGATTGCTATCATCGATGTTTGGATCAGCAATGCTCACAGTAGTTTGTACCTGTTTGGTGCTGCTTTCTTCTCGTACCTCACCGTCACCTACTCGTAGTGGTGAAGTCTCAACGAATGCCGTCATCAGAATCGGTAGCCGCTGGGGACAACACGATGCATGAGTCGTTACAGGACCTAGCAAAGTATCGATATCCTTTGGTACTGCTGATGGAAGTGTAAGACAGACGTCCAACACGCATTCTTCTCGCAGACATCGAAGCACAGCTAAGATGCAATCTTGCCAGATTAGTCAGAATGAAAGAAACCAGGTTGTATTCAGATCTCTTAGCCGGCCCAATACAAGGACCTTAGTGATACGGTCTTGGTATCGTTTTGCTAGGATTGTTTCTTCCATCGTTGCTGGAGTCTTGTCTGTGGATTGGCTTGCCATATCGGTGCAGAAGGAGCAAAAATAATATTCCTGCCACGAGTCCCAAGATTAAGGGTAGGCCGCCAAACACAGAATGGACAAAATTCGGGAAGATGCCCAGAACTGTTCCAAATGGTGCTAACAGTCCTGAAAAAATTGTCTTAAATACATGTGTTATGCCACTGGTATCAGACATGTTTAAGATTTGGCTTAACATTTCTACGAAATGCACGGGGCAATTTGTCGATAAAAGGGGATGTATCTCTGCCGATGTCCTTGCCACTTGAAGATCATACATTTCTTTGGATGACGTTAAAGGCACAGTTCTCTGTAAAAGAATAGACTTCATTCTGCTTAAAGTATCAATTCGAATAGAAGAGATATTCAAGGAAGGCCATAATGCAGCCCCCATTTCTGGATTGCTGTGTGGATACAATACTTGCATAAAGCAAATGGCCCTGGAAGTTACGGTCGTCAGATAGGCTTTTCCTGGCAACATGCCACAACAGCTGTGGTCACTTATTAAAACGTAACTGCCGTTAGAAAGTGGTCTGTTTTGCAAGAGTGCCATGCACTTGACATGAAAAGTTATTCAAAGACCCTTCGCAGGCTCCATGCAAGTTAATACCTTGACACAGAAGTGCACCGCTTAGTGATTTTTTATAATTTTTACCACTAAGGAATACCTCCTTGTTCCCTTCACTATAACATCTGTGTGTATAAGGTAAATCCCAGGTTGATTTGATTTATTCTTTACCCAACCTTTCATACTGGTAGCAGGTATATACTCTTGGCAGTATTTAAACTGGAAAGTTGTTATCGGAATTGTAATCGTTCCGTGTATAATCCATTCAATGACAGGTCTCTCTGACATTGTCAATGGTATTCTCTCAAGTTTTTCAATGCTCAGAATCGTACTATCTGCTCCTTTTTGCACCAAATTGATTTGTTTATCAGTAAGGTTAAAGATATCATATAATGACCTTGTGTTGATTAAAGGCCATGGTACGTAGCCTGAACGCAGATTTTGCAACGTTCAACTAAGCTGTACAATAGAAGATAATTGAGACTGACCATGTTGTAACATTAGTAAGTCCTGCTCTATTATATCAAAAGGAAATGATACAATGCTGTCCAGTGAATATATTCTGGAGGACAGAGTCGTTAACCCATTGTCCACTACAGAAAGTGATTTTCCAAATTTATATGATCTGTATTTTTTCTGCTGTGTCAATTTGCATTACTTTCCAAGCTTCGTTATACGCAGCGTATATACTGGCTGCTATGAAACGTTTTTGACACTGTTTGCGTGGTCCCAATATGAAATCACGCAAGTCAGCACCGTCTTTAAGTAAAGTCAAGTGTTGCTTAATTTCAGCCAGTTTGGATTTCTCTAGCCACTCAAGGCATAGTTTCCCAACACTGTATGTTGTAACTATCCCTGGATGTTGTCTCTGGGAGTATCTAGGGTCTGGCCTGGTCATTTTGAACCCCTGTGTTTTGTTCAGAAATCTATCTTGACAGTTATTCGTGTCTGTTGGCCAGATCAACCACTTTTTCCAATCAGGATGTGTCCTGTTTTGGTGTAAAATATGGTATACATCTATCTCCACATCTGTAGTGCTGTCACTATCAGTTATGGGTTTCGGAATAGACGGTGTATTTAAGTCTTTTATCTTAGCTAGGCCAACACAAGTAGTTTGATGAATTGTGTCATTCAAGAATATCATTTGTTCTGGGATCATGCAGGCCCTAAATAATGCTTCTAGGCCTTGTACTTGCCAATCTTTGGAACCCCAGATAGTTTATTTTTCAATGGTGTTTTTCCAAAATTCGAAACCAAATGTAGACATTTTGTCATAAACTTTTTCAGAATAAATCAATGTAGTATTTGTCAACATTGTTTTCATTCCAGTCTTAAATAACATTTTAAAATAAAACGTTTCTGTATCACTGTTGTTAAAATCTGAGTAGTACTGGAATTGCTCATAAAATGTTTTCGAACTGCCTTTTGGTGGAGTTGGACAGTGTTCCCATTGGTTATAAGATAAAACATTTCTAGGCTGAGCAGTTTTATGCAAATAGTGATCACCATAATGATTATAACAGTATAACTCATCATAATTCAATGAACCCTGTAAGTAATCATGTTCGGTAAATTTGGCTGATATTACTAAATCTGACATCATAATATTAATGTTTTCAAAGTCCCAATCATCAGAGAAGGTACTTGGTGTCACAAAGTCACTTAATGAAACCTTGAACTGGTGTGGATATTTCAAGAGCTCAACCGGGCCAAAAATGTCATAATCAGTTCTGTCCCATGCTATCCCACCGGGTATTGGATTGGCTGAGATGTTTACAGATGTCAGTTCTCTTTTATCGATGTGGGAGAATGTGTGAGGCTTTAGGACCAAGTTGATGTTCTGACTTGCTGTGTCCATTGTACTATATTTTCCATCAATGAATTTTCCCAAACATAGAACAATGATGAGCCAAAGAAGGAGAGTAAGTGCACCTAACACAATCCAAAGTTCAATCCATGGTGAAATCAGATATGTTTCTTTTAGATTGTGAAAAAGTTCAATTACTTTGTCCTTGAAAGTTTCTGTTGGAGGTGTTTCTTCATGCTCGCATGGATCTTCAGAGGAGTCGTTGAAATTGATGAAGTTGCCAGATGCAGTTCTGTCAATTTTTGGAATTTTTTGTGGATTTTCATTTGCTTTTGCATTTTTATTTGTTTCATTAGCATAGTCAGAGGCTACATCATTGTAGACTGGTGTTTCTTGATAAACTGTTGCAATTTGGGTTTCAGGAGGCACAAGTTCTATGGCATTATTGCATAGTCCTTTGTTATTCACTGCAGGTTTATCAAATGTGATTAGTCTCTCAGTATGAGCCTCTTGGATTGTAGCAAATTTCGGTATTCTGCTATTTCTTGAGAGTCCACTTGGCCTACTACTTATTATTGGCCACATGATTGTAGTTTTACCAGGTTGATGGATACAACGGTAGTACCACTGATCTTGTTCCGCTGATAGCTAGGACAGGTACTGTTTTTCTGTAAGAAGGCCCAAATTCCTTCTTCACCGCGATCTTCTCTCTGACCAGATCTCCAATCTTTGGAATCCAAAATGGTCTTGCTGGGACAGGTGGTTTTTCTCCAGTGGCTGTCGGCTGTTGTTTCAACTTTATGTTACTCAGGTTTTTTCTTGTTTCATTTAAATCCTGTAAAACAGCCAAACGATCTTTGATATCAAAGGATTTTTCTTCTACCACTGAAGTGTGACAATCAAGGTCCTGAATACGCATTTTAGTGCCGAACAATAATTTGTATGGAGTGAGACCTTTTGGAGAATTTCTTGGCAGATTATTAAGACTACGTTGGACACTTGTTAAATGTTTGACCCACCCATCACCTGAACCTAATACCCTCACCGTTATAGATTGCTTTATGTCCCTTTTTTTTCTTTCCACTACTGCATTTCCCTCAGGATGGAAGGGAGAAGAGTACTGCAATGCAATGCCCATGCTGTTCATGGCCTCTTTGTAAGCTCGGGAGCTAAACGCAGGACCTTGATCAGAATGCAGCATGCCAATTGCGTATTTGCTGATAAAGACTTGCAAATCTTTTATAACAGTTCTGGCGTCAGCCGAGTGCTGGGGTCTACATTTTAAGTGAATTCAGTATCAATAATTATGGGGACGCATTCCTCCGACTGGATTTCTGCGCTATAGATAGCCTGATGCTGTCTAATAGTGGTATCTGGGCTATTGGCTGGTCCAGTTCGCAACTGCGATCTCTGTTGCAGTCCTCACAATTTTTTGCAAAATTGTAGATATCTACGCTCATTCCCGGCAACCAGTACTCTGATTGTAATTCCATCAGAGATTTCAGGATCTCTTGGTGCCTCAGACCCAATCCTATGTGTGCGTCTTCAATCAAGAAAACTCTCTGGTTAGTGTTTGGAATTACTCTATCCCCCACTCCAGGGATTCGAGCAAACGGAACGGAGTTTGCATCAATTATGTATGTACTACTGAGTGGATAGTTGAGAGGTAATGCTGCATAATCGCCTTTAAATGAGGCTTTTACCGCCAGCATGGTTTCCACATCTATGTGTTTTTCTGAATGCTTTTCAGTGGCTACGGAAGCCGGTTGAACCGCTTCCGCTGTGGCTGGTTTAGCCAATTAATTCCCTGCAACGTGAACGCCATCACGTTGATGACTCAGTGCTTGTATCACGTCTTTTGTAGTTCTTTCTTTACAAGAACTACATGTTCCCAAAGTGTTTTATTCTTTATTGTGGCACCTGTGTCATCTTTGTAACAGTTATTACTCCATGTCTGCATGTCACTGTTGTATGATTTGATGCAGAAATACGAATCACACACTATTAGTGTGGGGAATTCGGGATCAGCATTTTCAAGCACCATCTTTAAAGATCTTATTTCAGCTCGCTGAGCTGAACAGTTTCTGAGTGATTCAGTTTTGGTGATCATCCGTTTGAATTTACCAGAACGCCAGCGACCTTTAACAATCGCGCACGCTGCATTGTAGGATTTTTTATCTACATCGTAGTGTTGTGCGAATCTGTCCATATAGATTACGCAGGTGTATTGTTCCAGAGGCAGAATTTCGATTGGCAGAGGATATTCTCATTCATATTCCAGATCATCTAGTTTTTTCAGTTTTGGGTCAAAATAGTATTTCACGTCTTCCGTAGCAAAATAATTTTCCCATTCTATCCATTTTGGATCTAAGGCCACTGTAATCAGATTATGTGGACTTGTTAATGCCTCAAGGGCCAAATCTGCTGTATAAACAGATATTAATTTGCCTTGGGCTAGGGCTCTTTCTTTTGCTACAGCAGTTTGAATCGCTGGCAGAATTTTTTCTGTAGAGCTGAATTTCATTTCAGCTTGAGTGTACAAATGAGATTTGTAAGCTATAGGTACCGTTTCTCCCTCATTAGAGGTCAGGTATGTGAATCTGCATATTCCTGGGATGACTCGGATTACAAGATTGCGTATGTTTTTGCGAGTTAGTAATTTTGTTTTAGCTAACATGTCTGTTTGCAATGATCTCAAAATCTCTGTGTGTTTCTGAGTCCAATTGATTTGTTTGAAATCTGGTCTTATCAATTCATAGAGAGGTTTAACCCTATCTGCATAATTTAGAATGTATGTTCTTCCGAAATTCAGGAAACCTAGTATTGATTGTAAATTCTTCAGCGTTTTTGGAGCTT
The DNA here is from genome assembly GCF_964263255.1 of Lissotriton vulgaris. Taxonomy (NCBI): domain Eukaryota; kingdom Metazoa; phylum Chordata; class Amphibia; order Caudata; family Salamandridae; genus Lissotriton; species Lissotriton vulgaris. The sequence continues at coordinate 61,327 of NW_028247914.1, read as the reverse complement.
GGAGTACAGCACATTTCTCTAAAAAACTGTCTGCCAGGATTTTGCCTTCACTTGATAATTCATATCCTAAAAATAGGAGAGTTAGATGGGCAATTGGTGACTTTTTAAAGTTGAATTTGTAACCCGCTGATACGAACCCAAGTATTATGGTATTCACTCTTTTTAAGTGAGTCTCCAGGTCATCATCTGTGAGATAGATGTCATCGACATAGGACAAAGTCTCATCATCATAAATTTGTAGTAACTCTTTTACCCTTGCTGAGAACAATCCTGGGCTATTCTTGAATCCCTGTGGGAGTTGGCAAAATTGTTTTTGTGATCCCATTATTGAGAAAGCGGTCAAATACCTGCTTTCAGCTGCAATGTTTGACAGAAGAATCCATTAGAGATATCTAATGTTGTTTTATATTTTTTGCGCACATTGTTATTCATTAGTACTGCACTATGTGAGTTTTGTACTGTAAATGTTTTACACCATGAGTTAAGGTGTCTGTAGTTCAAAACTAGATGATATGAATCGTCTGGCTTGAAGACAGGAAACAAAGGATTGTTCATTTGAGAGGTGCATGTTTCGATCACCCCTTGATATTGAAGTCGATCTAAAATCTCCCTTACTTTTGGTTTTTCGCTTCTTGTTTAACTGGGTACTGTCTTTGTACATGATTTTTGTATAAAGCAGGAGCTTGGGCCACTGCCCATTTTCTTGCCAATGTGTATTTTTTATGAATCGGAATATGATTTGAGAAGGCAGGCATAATCATTTCCGCGCCATGAGGGAACTTCCTGACAAACTCTGGTGGATAGTCTTTCTCAGCTAACAGGATGTCATAGCCTTTAGAAAGTTTTTCCCAAAAAAGACCTTTTATTTTGCTAGTTTTATCCCCCTCTATACGTAATGTCATTTCATATAGTTTATGGGGCACACTAACTTGTGTGTCTTCCGTTTCCACCTGAATGTATTCATTCGTGTCCACTGTCTCCAGAAGATTCATCAGGATTCCTTGTCTTTGGACTTGACGTGCTCTTCTCTGTGTTCTGAGCGTCCTCTTCTTTCCAATTTCTGTGAGGAAGATCGAGGAATATTGAGTGAGAAGGATCGAGAGGGACGTGTATCAACATCTTGATTTCTGTCAGGTTTTCTTATTTTATCCCTATCTCTAAGGTTATATCTTCTTTCAGAGGGCTCCCTTTGCGGGAAACTTGTCTTCTCTGTCCGGAGATCTCTCTCTCCACTGAGGAGACCTTCCTCTGGACTGGAAATGTTTTTCCCTGGGAGTGGATTGTTAATTACCATCCCAACTCTTTTTTGGAGTTTTAAAATTATTTTTAATAAATGTTTTTTGGGGATTTTCAGTTAGTTGGGATTTCACCAGTTTCCCACCCAAACTATCTAGTCCTAGTTCTTCATAGGATTTTTTCATGATTCTGGCGAGTTCAAATGGTTGGTCTGCTATTTATGTTTCCTTCAATTTCTGGAGCTATTTTATATCATTCCTTGCCAATTGAACTAATTCCCTATATGCCTTTGTTAATTCTTTCAGTTTAACTAGGAGTTCTTTGCTTGACATTGTTTCGATGTCTGGTTGTGTTGTGTAGTTGCATAGGGCCGGCCCCGTTGCTTCTGGTCTACCTAGTGGACCGAGCCTGGTGACGTGATTATTATGTTTTAGGGCGCCATTAAACCAGAGCAGGTGCTCTTGGTAATTTAGTGGGATTTCGATCTCCTCGAAAGGAGTGTATTCTCCCGGAGGTTCCTCTATTTTTTAATAGTGGAAGTCTTTTGTCACAGCATGTGCTGCTGGAAAATGTATCCATGAATAGAATACCTCTGTCTTCCGATATTCATGTGCCCCTACCACAAATATGACTGTACCACCTTGTGGTGTCAGTCCGTTTTCTATAAGTATAAGAGTTATAGTACTTCTTATTTTGACCAGAATGATTATAACACTCGGGTCATTTTCTTGGAGGGTTGTGTCTTCCTCTAAGAGTCGAGCTGCTTAGGCTTCTCTTTCTCTCTCTTCGTCACTTTCTGACATTTTACTGACTGAAAGTTTTCTGTTGCAGATCGAGTTTCAAGGAAACAAAGATTAGGTGCACAATATTTTGGACCACTGTATCCTTCAACGTTGACTAAACCAAAAACTAATAGATAGGATTCTCATCCTACTAAGTTCCGGCGGATATTAACCTTTCACCCATTCCAGACGTCTTTTGGGGTTTTTAGGGGAAAAAGGGTTCTGTGAGAAAAAGCACGACTGAGTTACTCTAGTGTCTTGCGTTAGATTATCGCCTTACCAAACGTTGGGCGCCATGTACATGTGAACAGAAGCTGGTTTGTAAGAAACTAGAGCGAGCCTGGAGACACGCTTATCTACCAGCCGAAAAGAAATCCTTACGTGCAGCCCAAAAGGACTATTACGCTGCGATTAAGATAGCTAAAAGCAGTTACTATTCGGACAGAATCGAGAAGGCGGAAAACAACAGTAAAGAGATCTTCTCAATCGTCCAACATTTTCTATCTCCATGTGCTGCCCAACCCCGGCTCCCTTCTTCCGCTCAATGGTGTGAAGATCTGTCTTGTTATTTCACTGATAAAATTACAAAAATTCAATTGGACGTAGAAGTGGCTCAAAAGTCCTTTTCGACCCCACCTGCCCTTTTAGTATCGGATAGACAATGCCCAAAGGATCAGTTTGTTGCCTTCCTACCGGCCTCGGAATCGGACATACAGCAAATCCTGGCAGCGCTAAAGTCCGGATCTCCTGCAGACCCCTGCCCAGCCAGGGTTTTGGGAGGGATAGCGGATACTATTAATCAAGAGGTGACACATATTATTAACCTCTCCCTTTCCAAGGCCTCGATTCCGAGGAGTTGGAAGGAGGCAAAGCTGCTCCCTTTGTTAAAAAAGGCTGGTCTAGACCCAGCAATGCCATCGAGCTATCGGCCCATATCACTGTTGCCTGCTCTGGCGAAGGTGTGCGAGAAGGTGGCTTTCAAACAGCTGGATGGCTTCATTGAGTCCTCCCACGCACTACACCCTGCCCAGTCAGGGTTCAGAGCGGCCTATAGTACCGAGACAGCATTAGTTGAGGTCTCGGAGGCAGTTCGAGAGTGCTTGGACGGGGGTGGCAGAGCGGTCCTGATTTTATTGGACCTCTCTGCCGCCTTCGATACGGTGCCTCATGCCTTACTTATTGCTAGACTGCGAGCCATCGGCATTTCAGGGCTGGCCCTTGACTGGCTGTCATCGTTTTTGAGCGATAGAACTCAGCAGGTCTGGATGCCCCCCTACTCTTCGGCCCCCAAGAGACTGTCAACTGGAGTTCCGCAGGGTTCTACGTTAAGCCCTTTATTGTTTAACGTTTATATGACCCCTTTACTATATCTGGCGGAACAGCTGGGAGCCAAGATAACAGCTTACGCAGATAACACACAGCTGTTATTCACCTGGCCTAAGGGTGTGTCTGATCCATCAGCAGTCCAGCATTGTTTGTCGGAAGTATTCAGGTGGCTTGCACAAGTTCAACTTAAGTGCAACGAAGACAAGTCCGAGGTTTTATTCTTCGGCTCTTTTCCTGACAACTTCAAGGATCAGATTTGGCCCCCGGACCTGCCCTGTCCCAGTGCGACGGGAGGCCCAGCTAAGAACTTGGGGGTCTGGTTCGGTCAGGATCTGAAGTTTACGGATCACATAAAAAAACTGACCGGTACCTGCTTTGGCACCCTGCGAGCCTTGAGGAAATTTTTCCCTCTTTTGCCCAGGGTAGCCAAGGAGTCGGTTCTTCGAGCCCTGATTTTATCTCGGCTCGATTACGCTAATGCCTTATTCTGTGGCCTACCCGCGTATATGGTTCATCGGCTACAGGTGATTCAAAACGCTGCAGTACGCTTGCTTTTCTCTCTCCCCAGGAGGTCGAGTGTGCGGAGTCACCTACAAAGTTTGCACTGGCTACCTGTACCGCATCGAATCTTGTTTAAAATTCTTGTGTTGGCATTTAGAGCAGTCCATGGCCAGGGACCGTCGTATTTGCAGAAACGGTTTTCATTTTATACTCCTAAGCGTGCCCTTCGATCGGCCAATCAATGCCTACTGGCCACTCCCAAATTCAAATATGCTCGTCTGGGAGGCCAATCTATCTCAGTTAAGGCAGCCTCTGCTTGGAATTCTCTCCCCCTGTTCCTTAGAGCTGCGCCGACCATCACTGTTTTTAAGAAGGAACTCAAGACTCATCTGTTCAATGCCCCCATTTAACAGCTCGTCTAGGCTCTGATCCAGCACTCTTGTTGCCCAATCACTCGCCGCGCCAGGATACCCCGTGGTAATAGAGCGCGCTATAAAAGTTTTAATAAACATAAACATAAACATGTAGTGTAGTTCCTATTTTCCCAATAAGCTCTGCGCATTGGAATAACATAAACAGCAGTGTAGACGTAGGACTGAGGTCATCTAGGTCTCTACTGACTATGTTAAACTTAACTTAGGTTTGTGCCAGCTAGCTCAGAGGTAACTAGAAACTTTCTTGAATGAATAGGGAGGGATGAACTTCCCTGACTCAGACAAGAAGGCATTCAGTTTCTTACAACCGCATAAACATGACAACTTTGCTCCCTCAGAATAAGAGTGTATCTCTAGAGTCTTGTGAAAACAATAGGCAGCTATTTCACTTAGTCAACCGTGCATATTTAGTTTCACCAGAGTGCAGAGAAATAGAGAGACGGGCGTTTACAATAAAAGGTGTTATTTATTGAGCAGTCTCCTTTCACATACAAGAGAAATAAATTGCCACATTTGCAATACTTATCATAAAGTAAAGTGCGTACAGTAAAAGAAGTATTATAAAATAATACTGTAAAAGCATTGATATGGTTTCTGAGCCATATGATACTTTGAAATGGATAAAATATATACATACATAAAAACATTTGACTAACAAACTCAACTGGTGCTTCTAACTACGCCTACCCTGGTGTACCTGACCGAAGCCTAATACTTGGGAAGGAGTAAGTAAGTAGCAGTTTAAGTTAAGTTTGTAAAGATTGTTTTGCTAAGAATCTGCATCAAGAATTCTCTTAAGGGTTTAGTCAGCTCCGTACCATGGTAATAGAATGTGGGAGGTCTGTTTTCTCTTTCCTCAGGACTCGATCTCCCAGCAACCCGCAACAGTAGGCTGGAAACACTGGAGCTGGAGTTTCCCGGCTGGAGAAAAAGACAGCGTCTCTCTCAGTGCGTCAAACGGGAGGGACGGCTTCCGTGGGCTATCGCATCAGCTGGGCTCTTGGGTAAGTAAATGGCCGCTCTGCTCCAAACCACTGTGTATTTGCTTAAGGCAACTGTTGGTATATTTATACCTGAAAGGTGCCGAGTTTGACGTAAGGTTGGACATAAGACGTCACTAAGAAGTAACAGTTCTTTCTGGACTCCAGGAGTTCTTGTTCAAAACAAAACAAAAGCAGGGGGGATTTCCCGGTCTGTCGGAGGCTTAGTATGTTTAAAGAACACGTTGTGCTTTCTAGGAGTCGATGGGAGTAGCCGTGCTGTGCTTTGGACTGAATGGGCTATTACTGAACATGGATATGATTCTAATGGCTTTATCAGGAAATTATTGATTATAACCACATAAGGGCAAGAATCGGGAATATCGAATTAGGTTTCTAGATAGAAACACAACACTCCTCCATTCCATCTGACGCTCCGTCAATCAATCTTGGTGACTGGACACACTGTCCACTGTCTGCCTGGCAGATGCGGAATTGCGGATTGATGTTGTTCCCATTCCACAAGGTAAAAGCCGGCCTGCAAATGTTGATGGAAAAAGCAAGGAAGGATATTAGAACAGCACTGAGAAAAAATATAGTGTACGGTGAGTAGTGCAAAAATAACACTTTCATAGGCGACAGTACAGGCATCATTTCTAAAGTGCGTACACTGAGTCTCCTTTTCCAGGATAGTATTTGCACACAGCAGGCCAGGGCCATGCAGACTGTCAAGGCAGGCACCACTGAGTGAACCAACCTGAGGATGTAGCATACCTCTTTGACACAGACAGACAAAGCATATCTAATTTTATGCTGCAAGCCACATATCCAAAATTTTACATGAACTGCTGTGTGATCTCTGGCACACACTACACTGGCTCGACCACTCCCATAGCACGACTAGACAGACATGTAGGTCTTCGGTGGTTGTTGTTGACTTGTTTACCTGTTGTTTGCCTTGCCACTCACGAAACGGCCATATTTCTTCCGTAAAACGACAGCAGTAATTCGGGATAGGGTTAAAATGTTTGTCTGCTGCATGCCCACTGAGGCTGGAGTGACAACTGTGATGACTGGGTCGTCGTCAGACTATTCATCAGCAGCAGAATACACCACTTCTTGTTCATCGTCATCATCAGCCATACGTGAAAGCCTTGCGGGAACCTTCCTTTTAAGCTTAGCTACCTTTGTCGGCTCCTGGCATGCCTCACTCTCAGACTGCATTGGTTGGTTCCAATCAACATCAAGATCATCAGAAGGAAGAGTGCTTGAAGAAGAACTTGTAGTACCTCCTTGACCTTTTTCTTGTTGGGGATCTGGAAGACAATCAATCATCATCAGGAGGAGTGGCTTCCTCGGATGATACCTCCGCTTAAATCTCGATTTCCTGATGTGCCCCTATTTCTGGAGGAACAAGCATTGTGGGCAGTTGTGCCGCTTCATGCGCCACTCCTTTCGCCTCTCCTTGCACCTCTCCTTGCGCATGTACTTGCGCTTATACTAGTTACACCTGTAGTTGTCATTGCAGCTGTGGTTGTTGAACACTCGTCAGATGAGTTACACCCTGCGTTGATTGGATGCTACTTTCTTGCGATGAGCCAACATCACTGGTCGATGGTGATTGAGAAACTAAAGTGGCTGCCTCTGCAGCACTCATGGCCTTGGACCTAACTCAGCGTGGTGGCACTGAGCCCAATGAAGCAGAGGGGCTGCTCACAGCTTGGTCCCTGGCGGACACCGCTGCTGCTGCAGGTGTAGTTTTTTTCCCCCAAAAAGTGTCCGTGGGCACACCACTCTCATTGGTAAGTGGCAAAACTTACTTCTTCTGCTCCTTCTTACTGACAGTGGCACTGGCAACTTTTTTGCTAGAGGAGCTATGGCCACCTTTCTTTTGGCCCATATTCTTCAGATGTCAGAACAGCTGGCCGCAGTTGCACGTGTAGCAGAGTTGTTTAAGGCCACACGTAACTTCCCATGACATTGTGCTGCACAGTGCACACTGCTGCAGGACTTCTTCCTGGCACTGATGATGATGAACGATGACTGATGTGATTCTCTTGCACCTAAAAGGAAAGGAAGCCAGAGTTAGATAAACGAAGTTAAGTGAATGTTGCATATTTTGTGCTACAATTAATATTTGCAACTCGGCATTACATTTATTACTATTACAACAACACACCCAAAAATGGAAAGACGCAATATAAAAATTGCAATTCTAATCTAAATGGATGTTTAAATTAATAGAAGAGAGACCACACAGAAAGACTTGGTCCACGGAGTACCCCTGGGCATAAAGGATGAAAGCGAGACACACTGGGTGCAGGCCTGAGCACACTGCCTGGCTTTAAAATGGCCCCTTGACCAACACCACATGGCCAGGCCCTGCCTGGACCAGGCCTCAAAATGGCCTTCACCCACATAGCCAGGCCCCCACAACAACCCCAAAAAGTCGAAAAACACACAAGAATCACTCCAATCCAATGCCATCCATGTCCTCAATGATGTCTAAATTCAAGTCACCCCAGAGAAAGACGTGGTCTATGTACCACTCACTACCTCTGGGCCTACTGGCTAGTGTAACTTTACAGGCACCCCAACATTTTTAAAAAAATCCACATATGACAGTGTGCTAAAATTCCATGACATAAAAGAGATTTAAGTTCAACAAAACTCACAGAAACAGTTGCATCATGCACCCATGACTAACCGTGGGCCTACTGGATACTTTGCCTATCCTCAATATATTTTTGTTAAAGTTGTGAAAACGTTTAAAAAAAGTGTAGTTGCAGCAACTGCAATGCCCCAAATAAACAACACCAACTTACTTGTAAAATCTCAAATCCAAAAGTGATCCAAACTCCAAAGTCCAAAAAGTCCTCAAATACAAATATCCAGCAGCAACCACAAAAAGTAATCCTTCCAGCTCCAGATCCAAATGAAAAGTGACCAGGAAATGGACAAAGCACTGGGAGGAGCCTGCTTGACAGGAACAAGAAGTTGGAGACTCTGGGGCATTTCCCCCCCCCCAAAAAAAAAATGGACTCCGCGCCCAAAAAAGGGCAGCCAAATGTCTATCTGAGGAGTTATTCTGATCAAAATCATCAGAAGATGTATGCTGCCTTCAGTGTATTTCTTGTGCTGAATTGCAATTTTTGCAAGTTCGGGAAAGCGAGCTGCAATTGTTTACTCCAGCGATGCGTGATCGCAGGCCCTTATGACGTACTCGCATTGATAAACTCGTGCTGTGGAAGATGCCAGCAATGTGTGATCACGGGCTGCGATGACGTACTCACAGTCGAAAAAATATCACGCGATCCAAAATGGCACAGGACACGCAAACCGGGAGAAAAACAACTCAGCAGACTCAGAATCACGGTAAGTCAATGCTGCAAACGCGATATTGTATTTTTCAAGTGTGACAAGCAACAAAATCCAACCGCTTGTGAATTGCAAATTTTTGGACAAATTTGAGCGATTAGCGGACCGTGAAACTGCCAATAATCCGCAGTTTCCGCGAGCGGAATGGATTTTACGCCCATACTTATTTTCAGCCACGTTATAGTTAGGAATTAGCATTCATAAAATATTTTTTTATATGTATATCTAAACGCCAATGGAAGAATAAATGGGTAAATAAATGTCTAAATGGATTTTTTTTTTGTAAAATTGATTGTATAACTGAATTATTAAGTGTATCATAGTGAATACATGTATTAGCGAGTAATGGTTAAATATGTAAATATTTGTATCAGTGTCTCTCTTTGTGTATAAGTGGCTACATCGGTTGATGAGTAGCCTAATGAGTGTGTATATGGGTTATTAGTTGTTTTTTGAGTATCAGTATGAGTGCTTGTATTGTTCGGTGGGGGATATAACTTAGCGCATAGATGCATGAATAACTGACTCACCGTTTGGATGTGTGAAGGACTGCATGGGTGGATGAGTGTGTGTATGGATGTGTTAGTGAGTGAATGACTGATCAAAGTATCTTTATGAGTAACTACATATGTTTTAAACTAGTGTATGTGGGTTTTGGTGTATATACGTGAGTATATGTCAGAGTGAGAGATTGGAAGAGATCCTGCATAAATAAGTATGTGTTTCTATAAGTGATTTTTTAAGAGAGTAAGTATGTGTACGTTTCTGTAGAAGTAAGTGTAGTGGTGTGTTTTTATAGCTGTATATGCAAGTAAATGGATGTTTGATAGTTTATTTGCATGTGTGAGTATGTGTGTGAGTAACTCTATGGATGAGTATCAGTATGTAACAGGATGTATAGGAGTACATATGATGAGTGAGTACATGTTTGAGTGACTATATAGAACTGTTGGTGAACGAGTGGATGTGTATGTAGATTTTGGAATTACTGAATAGGCTGTTGTAACTGGTATTGGTATCTCCATTGTTTTGAAAAAGTTTCTATTTTTGAATGTGTGTATCAAAGGTTATATTACTCTGAGAGGAGGTCTGCTAATGTTTTACAAGGATGATGTCATCAGTGTTGTACTTTGAGATGTCATCATTGATGTCATGAGTGATGTCACTGACCATGTCATGAGTGATGTAATATGTTACCTGATCAGTAGTGCATTACGGGCGCATGAGTTATAGTTAGCTGAACTTACTATAACGGGGTAATTTGAATGGTTTTGTATGAGTGAAATCTCCAGCTAACTTTAACATGTGTGAAACCTATGGTTTTCTTAGTGAATTTCTAAGGTTTTTTAAATGCTAATTCCTAACTATAACGTGGCTGAATCCTATGGTTTGATCAGTAAATTTCAAAGGTTTTTTAGATGCTACAGGTTGAACGGATGAACGGAATTATCCCCAAATTTGGCAGGGAGAAGGGTCTGGATCTAGAAAGCACACTTTTGTTGATTTGGTATACATTTGTTTAGTAGTTTTGGATAAATATCTAAATTTACAGATATCAATATTTGGCAATTCTACCATCTGATTGGCTGAGGCGTTACAAGCACAAGCTTGCTGCTTATTGGCTGCGAGCGCTGCAAGCGGTTGCAAGTAGGAAGTGTTGGCCACCATTTTGTGATTCCAGTGAAGCGAGTAAGGGGAAAAAAGGGCAAAAAAAGTAGGAAAGGAGGGTAGGAGCACTGTAACCCCTGTGGGGGAGTGCGAAGTGAAGTAGTCACTCCTACAGGTCTGAAAGTGCGGTGTTGCTCAGAGTGATATGGTGCTGAGATGATATGCTGCTACACTCGGGTATAAAACCGAGAGCCGAAACTATGAGCTCATTGCTTTAAATTTATGTGCTCTGGTCTTTGTAGCATACATGTGCAATTAGTGTTAGTAGGTGTTCATACCAAACATTGAGTGGGAAGCGAAGTACTGACCGCTATTGTGTGAATATACAATACCGGAAGCGAGAAGCAAAGTACTCATGCTTAACGGTGTGAAGACTTGGGTATCAAACCAAGGTGATTGCTGTGAAGGGATGGGCTCTGGGCACTGTTGTATACATGTTCAAGTAGTGTTAGTAGACTTTTATACCATAGAGGGGGTGGGAAGCAAACTACTGACCCCTACTGTGAGTTTATACTATACCAGAAGCGGGAAGCGAAGTACTCATGCCTACCTGTGTGAAGACTCAGAGATCAAACTGACATGATTGCTGTAAAGTGATGGGCTCTGCTTACTTAGGATACTAGCCACTGTAGTATAACTGTGTAAGTAGTGTTAGTATGAGTTTATAGTATGTAGGGTGTGAGTAGCAAATTACTTTCTCCTACTGGTCTGAAGACTCTGGAATTACAACTTGAGCCTAAATTGTGAAGTTATTGCTGTGAAGTGATGTGCTCTGGGCGCTGTAGTATACCTGTGGAAGTAGTTTTAGTTTGAGTTTCCATAATGCAGTGAGTGGGAAACAAACTACTCACCCCTACCGGTCTCAAGACTCCTGGATGAAACTGTGAGCTCATTGCTGTAAAGTCATGTGCTCTATGTGGTATTCCAATGTAAGTCATAGTACAATGTTAGTATGAAATTCTACTATAATCTAAGTATTTAATGTGATAATGTAGGGCTGTCATGAGGGGAACCTTGGGAAGTTTGTACACGGTGCTGGAGAAGACGGTTGCCTTACTGTCTGCTCCTTTTGGTGCGTGTTTAAGGAATCTTATTTTCTTGCAAAAAATCTACTTATCGGATATACTGCTGTCTGCCTCTTCACTACGTAAAGTTGGCGACGAGCAGGAGAAGGTAAAAAAAAGGCAGCACTCAACAATATTTTAAAGTAGATTGCGTTGTGTTTAACACCCGTTTTCTTCATCTAGTTGTTTCTACTCATCCCAGGGTCGTCGGCTCATTGAACTATGTCATCTGACCTCTGGTAGGAATTATATTTTTAGATTGTGTGCTTCCTCTGCCTCTTCACTACACGCTGGTCGCTGCACTACACGTGTGTAAGTAGTATTAGTATTGGTCCATACTAATCAATGCCTCATGTCCTGGAGAGCGTTACCTTACAGGCGCAGCTCATACATTGTCCCGGGCTGTGCATCTGCGGGACATTTATATTTGCTATTAGAGGGCGGGTGCATGGCTTCCACCATGTGATAGCAAATCCTTGTATGAATAGTTAAAGCGAGAGGAGGAAAACCTTGAATCGCTTTAATAGAACGGATCTGGATGGTAAAAAAGGAGAAAAAAAAGAAGAAGCGGGTCTCACCCCTTCATTTAAATGAGGCCCCTGGTGGGTAATGTTCGATGGCCAATCTTATTATTATATTGCGGGGTCTCTGTAGGACTGGGGTTCTTACTGTCACATGCATGGTGGGGCTCAGCATTCCCTGAAGCCTCGGTGGTCCTAGGCAGTGCCCTTTTGGTTCTGTAATCACACTACTCATGGTGTTTTAAAGTGATACACACATAGAAAACTTCCAGTTGTAGAATTATGCAATGTTCATTTATGTAATAGTCTGTTAGTTTAAATTTGGAAGGTGCACCACAAAATTACAAATGTTTTCCCTCATAACCTCCTGTAAACAAACAATTTTCACAATAAACTACAGACAAGTGTTGTCAAAAAAAGACCCATACACTCACTTATTTATTGGTAAAAAATAACCTTTATTATACATGAAATATGTGAGTGGGACTCCTCCGGAAGCAGCGTAGAAAACCTGCAAGACGTAAATGAAACTTAAGTATGTGTGCCATGTGGAAGAAGAAAAGTAAGGTAGTACGAATGAAAGGAAGATAGTGAGAATGGGAGAGAGAGGGAGTGGGTGGAATGGAAAAGGGAAGGGAGAGTCAAAACAACAGAGGGAGGAGGAGACCGAGCAGAGGCCTACTGCACCCAGTCCTCAGTGTTTACCTCCTGTCAACCTTTTGCCTAGGACGCTGAGGTCCACAAGAAAGAGTGTGGTCTGGCAAGTCCTTTAATTGAAACATATGAATGAGGCCAGATATTACATTATTAGCAATGGGAACATCTCTTGTGCACCTTTGCACCCAGGGTGCTACACCCCCGCCCCTTCCCCCTGACTTTGTTCAATTGTAGGTCCTACACAACGAGGCTTCACTTCTCACGGGTCACCATAGGTGTGTCCAATGATGTGCTGGTGGAAGCTCCGAGTCTGGGGCCCTTTTGTAGGGTGGGAGAGCAGGTCTCCGGTCGTGGACGGTGTGTACTATGATGGAAGGCATCAAAATGCCCAGGGCATCATTTTGGGGTGAGCGCTAGCTCCGCCCATTTTGGCTCAATCAATTCAGTGTCTGAAAAAGGGAGAAGTAATGTATTGGTAGAAACTTATGAAGGTAAATGAAGGTTTATTTGAAGCTTAATAGAAAACACAAGTTGAGTGCATCCTTTGTTTTTGAAGTACGATCTACCAACTGTTAGTGCTAATCATGGTACAAAGAGGAGTTGGAGTGCACAAGAATACACAAAGTTAAATAATATGTTATGCCAACCTTTACATACAAAGGAACAGAGCGCATGCTAGAAGCATAATGTGCACGTGTAATGCAGTGGCGGAAGCCTGCGTGTATGAATTCAATACGCACCCAAGCGGATGCACCCCACCCCTTCTGCAGCACTGTGCTCAACACATGTCTGTAGTGCAGTGCTGGAGGCCTGCTGGCTCAGGCGTACAGTACAGTACAGCAGGTCTTTAAAATGATATAGAGATGTAACTTAATGATGTCAGAGATCACATCATTACACAGGGCAACTTTGCTTGTTCACACCTGCACACCCAGGCTTATGCACCCTACCCTTCCTGCAGCACTGTGCACCATGCTCTACACTTGTCTGTAGGGCAGTGCTGCCCGCTGGTTGAGGCCTACAGTATGGTCCAGCAGGTCTTTAAAATGAGACAGACGTTTGAATGAAAGCGGATAGAGATCACATCATTACAGACGGCAACTTTGATTGTTCGCACCTGCGAACTCAGGCTAAGGCACCCCACCCCTCCCACAGCACTGTGCTCAACACATGTTTGTAGGGCAGCACTGCCCACTTGCTCAGGCCTATAGTACTGTCCAGCAAATCTTTAAAATGAGACACAGATGTGACTGAATAATGTCAGAGATCACATCATTATGGACGGCCACATCGCTTGTTCACACCTGCGCACCCAAGCTGATGCACCTAACCTCTCCCACAGTATGGCCAGAGATTAGATTATTAGCTACGGGAACATTGCTTGCCTGTACATGTACACACAGACTGCTGCCCCCCAGCCCATTCCCCGGCACTGTGCTCATTTGTAGGTCCTGTGCACCGATGCTTCACTGCTCACCTACCACCATCAACGTGCTGGTGCAAGCTCCGAGTCCTGGGAACTTTTGTAGGGTGGGAGAGCAGGTCTCCGGTCAGGGCCGGTGTTTTTATACCCCGATGAAAGGCGTCAGAATGCTCAGGGCATCATCACGGGGTGATCACCCGCTCCACCCATTTTGGGTCAACTATTCAGTGTCTTAAAAGGGAAAAATTATTTAATGGCGGAAACGTGTGGCGGTAAATTAAGTTTTAATTCAAGCTTAATTGAAAACACCAGTTGAGGGCATCCTTCATTTTTCAAGTTCGATCCACCAACTGTGAGTGGTAATCGGGGTTCAAAGAGGAGTTAGAGTGCACAAGAATACGAAAGGTTAAATATTAATATGTTACAAATGTTCACATACAAAGGAACATAGCGCATGCTAGAAGCATAATATGTGCGTGTAATACAGTGGCGGTAGCCTGTGTGCATGTATACTTAGTGATGAGCTCAATACAGTGCCCTAAAAGTGAGTGCAACATGTCTGTAGGGGAGCGCTGCCGCTGGCTCAGGGCTACAGTACGGTCCAGCAGGTCTTTAACATGAAACAGAGATGTGACTTAATGAGGTTAGAGATCACATCATTACTCAATGTGTATGTTACAGCTGTGAGAGGCGGGACAGAGAGGCCGGAGCGGCTGACTCCAGAGTGCATAGATCTTGGTTCAATCGCTGGCGGCAGCTCAGCTCCACTTCATGTGACTTCATCTCCCCGATGGCCCCCAGCACCAAGAACCTTAACAGGTAAAGTGTTTGCGCTTTACAAATATGTACGGCTATATGGTCGGAGCCCTGAGAAGACTAACTGATAGAGTAGAGAATCTAGAAGGATGCCTAAAATGAAGAGATAAAATTGTAACAGGGGGCGTGAGCATGCAGGGTAGTGATATTCCACTAAACCCACTAGCAGAGACCTTTAAAAATGGATCTAATGTCATAAGACATATAGGGCCAGATGTAGGTAAAAAACATTTACCGATTTTGAAATACCGAATTGTACCGATTCGGTATTTCAAAATCGGTAAATGGTATGTAGATGCCAACATCTGGATTCGTTACCGAATCCTTAACACTTATTTAATTACCGATTTGGTAAATACCGAATCGGTAATGCCCATTCATTCCTATGGGCTTTGAAGCCCATAGGAATGATTAGGCATTACCGATTTGGTATTTACCGAATCGGTAATTAAAGAATTCACAAGGGTGCAGGGGGTGTCACTTTGACACCCTCTGGCACCCCCAAAACAGGCACAGGTGCCATGTGGCAGGCATACCTGCCCTAAGGGCAGGTCTGCCTGTCACATGACATAGGTTTGCATGCACACATGTGCATGCACACCGGAATCGGTATTTTACCATCAAATTGGTTTTGATGGTAAAATACCGATTCGTAAAGGCTCCTGGGACTCTGAAGAGTCCCACCTACATATGGGTGGCTTCAAATCGGTAAATTGACCGATTTTTTTATTTTATCGAATTGGTAAAATTACCGAATCGGTAATTTTACCGATTCGGTAAAATTATTGCCCCCTACATGCCAAATATTGTAAACCGGTCGGTAACAGCCGAAAATACCGATTTTCGGCCGTTACCGACCGACCTTCATCTGGCTCATAGTTATTTTGGATCTAGACACCATACAGGTAGCACCCAGAGCATCGCTCAAAAAAACTATTCCCTTAGGAAGTGAACAGCAAGATAAAATCGCCCCAAATATGCAAGTAGTTGGAAAAAAATATTTTGGTAGTAGTGCAGGGGCTTCCCTGATGAGAACAATGTTGTCATTAGAGATCCTAGTCGGTGATCGTCTTGAGATACCGCCGGCAGCTACACCATAATTAGTAATACTGGCTAATGTCCCCATAATGCATACATTTGAGCAGGAATCTTGGGAGTAACTTCACAACAAATCATTGCACTAGCTAGGAGGACATACTGATGTGAGTGATGTATTATTTAAAACTTTCAAAATGGCTAGACGGATCATGTAGGTGGGGAAGGAGCAAAAATGCTTCAGGGAGATTGCATCGTCCTGACGTTCAGCGATCCTAGGCTAATGCGTATAATCCTAAATATATTAGTGAATGTATCTTTTAAATACAGTGAAATTAACGTTTTACCCCTTAGGGACCTTAAATAAAACCATGGATTGCCCCACTTCAAAACCGATATGGAAGACCTTGATTGACCAAGGTCACAGCATGGGAGGGGGCGGTGTTTATACAAGGTGATACATTGGGCGTATATGGACATGGTCAAGTTACTCCATATGAGTAAATAGGAGAATACATACCGCTCCCAGAAGAAATAATGGAAGGCGGGATAAAATTGGAGAGGCAGCAAAAACCCATCTAATAGCAAAAACAGATTTAATGAAATAACAACTCGATCCCGACAGTGGATGGGTTAGGAGGAATCTTGACTGCCACTGTTTTAGGAGAAGAGCTGACAAAGGCTGAAAACAGCAAGGTCTGTAAAATATTATCTTGGAACAAATCAGGCCTTTTATGTAAGTTGATAGACCCTCAGTGGTTGACTTTCATAGAAGAATAGTCTCACTAAAGTGAGTTTTACCAGATTACATCAGTGAGCTTGTGGGAGGAAAAAGGTAAAAAGGTACAGTACAGTGTTAATACATTTCTATAACAACATCCCTAAATCTCAGAGCACAAAGGTTTTAGCGGGCCTATATCATAACTTGAGCCACATAGAAGAACATATGCCCGGGATATGTGTAATATGGGTTGGTGATTTCAACAGTGTTTTGTGTCAACATAGCCAACAGGGCATTTGTGGCCTAGGCAATGACAAGGAAGACATATTGACCCACTTTTCACATGCAACTGTGGGGGACTTGTTGAATGAAAAAAAAATTCAATTTGACCTGGGGTATGCAAATGAATTGTGCATAACCCCTGTACCCTATGTGCCAACTTTTAATGGGAGGGGTTGTAATTCGATAAATGATTTTGCCCTGATATCAAATAGGTACTCCTGTAATGTTTGTATCTGTAACACATGTGAAATATTAACCTTGCTATCACTAATGGATATTCTTTAAATTGGGCAAACGTGGATTCTTGGTTTTCCTAAAACTTTAGATAAAACGACATATGGGGATTTTGAAATCTGCCTCTCACAGACAAGGGATGATGCGCATATTTCTGACGCTTTCCTTAACATAACATGGAAAGCGTAACAATTACTAATGAGGGAGCGGAGACAGAGACTGCAAAAGTCACAGGGCAGGTTCAACAAGGCATGCAGTAAGGCACATGCCCATTTGAAGATCGTCCTGCAAAGTGAAACTAGATGCAGGGAAGAAGTTAGACACTCCAGAACCCGTTATCGATTAGCAATAAAGAATCAAAAATTGAAAGTAAAAAGGGAAGCTTGGCAGGCACTGCACCAAGCATGCTGAAATAAAGATAACATTGTTTTTGGAGAGCAGTCAATGCCCCCTTCTTTGTAAATAGGGATACCAATATTATAGGTATAGCATTCACCAAGGATAAATGGGTTGAGTTTTTGGGAGCTCTTTATAATTATGACATTCTTGATCATAGTAAGGTAGCCACTGTGGCTGCGGGGAGCGAAGTAAATGCACAACCCATAGTTTTTCCTTTAGATATTGAGTCCTTCAGGAAAAGCATTAGGACTGGATGGCCTCCCAGAGGAAGTCTATAAGTCCAATATTCGGCCACAGGCACTGCTCTTAACTAACATTTTACCCAGCTGTAATCGCTATAGGTTTATTTCCACTTTTTTGGACACAATTGTGATCCCTGTATTCAAGAAGGGAGGTAGAAATTAACCAAGCTGCTAATGCCTAATTTCTTTATTGGATACCCGTATAAAAGTTGCTGGAAGGGTTGTTTTAAATAAGTTACAAGCTTGGGCAGAAGATCCAGGTGTATTATGAAAATTTCCAATATGGGCTAACCTAGCTGTAATTGTAGGTAAATATCCATTCGCAAGGGAGGAACACTTTTTCTGACGTTTCTGGACTTAAGTTCAGCTTTCGATTGTGTAAAGCACGGCAAGCTATGAAGCATCCTTCCAGACATGGACGTCGACCCTCCTCTCCTATCATTTATTAGGGAATTGTATAGGGGAGCTTGGTTGAGCGTCCGATATAGGCAACAGGGGGAACGTTCAACCAAATTAGGTGGTCAGACAAGGGGTGAGACAAGGTTGTATACTTGCCCCTTTTTATTTTCTCCCTATATTTTAAAAGTGTAGGACTATATTTGATTGATCATCAGCAGGATTACCCAATCAACAAGAACACCCCCATCCCCATTTTATTGTATGCGGATGAAGCTGGTATCATGACACAGACACAGCTAGGTCTCCAAAGAACTATTACTACTTTTGCTACCTGTATGAAAGATAGGGGTCTAAAAGTAAATATAGTAAGACCTATACTATGAGCTGCGAAACAAAAAGGAGTAAAATATGCACCATGTTTATTGAGAAGAAAAAAATAGAAAGTATCTATGGATTCTCCTATTTGGGAATTGATTTTGTTAGGACTGGCTCGTGGAAAGCCGCCGTGAGGAATAGGTTCAGTCATCAATTTCTCGAAAAAAGTGGGTGGTAGACCTGTGCCGGAGCTATTAGATATTTATAAATCCAAATGCAATTCAATAGCATTATATGTGGCAGGTATCTGGGGCTTAGAAGACGCTCAGCAAATTCAATGCTGTGAACATGCTTTTATTCGCTATCTCTTGGCGGTCCCTAGCTCTACTGGTACCGTTAGATGTCTTAGGGAACTTGGTCTGCCATACATATCTGACACCATTAAACAACTCCCCCTTTATTGTGGCATAAGGTATGGGTTTCTAAGGAGACAGGTTTCAATAGAGATGTAGTTATGGATAGCCTTGCATTGGATGTGGTGGCCAACATACCATGGATCAGCTATCTAACAAAAGTGTTGTATGATATTGACCATCCTGAATATTTTGACTTTCCAAAAAGCATGGAATTAATATCAAGAAAAATGTTAAAATCAAATTCTTTGAACCACCTAGAGAATAAGGTTTGGTTACTGGGAGAGCAAAAAAAACAGTCATGGAGAACCATCTGATTACGCTATGTATAGGCATACAACCCTATCTGGTACAGGTCCAGATTAGTTTTTGTTACATGATTTTAATGCGTTTCCGCAGTGGAACTTATTTTAGAATGGTTAGTTTCCCAGAAACAAATGATTAGTTGCGTCATCTGCCATCATGTCTGTGTGCTGATACCTCAACACAATCCACATTACACTGTACCATCTTTTCGACACAATCCACATTATACTGTACTCTCTTTTGTAAATATTATGTCCGACCAAGGAAAAGGGTTTTCATCCCTATTTTCAGCATTTTGGACCTAAGCCAATCTAGAACAGCACTTTTGAGGATACAATCTTTAGATAATGAACAGATCATACTGGCTACCTCTTCATTCTTAAAGGTGATGATTAGATATAGGAGTAAAATGTAAAATTTGCCTATAGCAACATCAATTTTTACTCTTCTTTCCTGTTTCTTTATCTTTTTAAGATACATGAACCGGTTTAAATAATTGCTAATTTTGCAATATTATATGAAACTTTAATGTGTTTGTTATCTTGTACTGTACTTTTATGTTTTTTATTGTCCAAAAAACTTGAATAAAGCAGATTTGATTTGATTAGATTTATTAATTAGTAATCCACAATATTCCCATAATATATTTACATTAATTAAAGATTGTTTAAAAATCAGTTACTAGTGCCAAAAAATAACTGTTGTTCCATATTTAAAAACAACTAGAAACATATTATTATTCAATAAGCTTAAAAAATGGCAGAAATATGTTTATGTTAAATATTAATGTATATTGATTTTATATATGCATTTTAAGTGTAGATAACATTTTAAAAAACTCCAGCGCTGATAACCTAATTTGAATTTTATTTTAGCCAAAATATATTAACAATAAGGTTTTGTGCTAGGAGAGGACATATGAATGGATAATGGAATGCCTTAACATAGGTAGAGGACTTTAGGGAGTATGGTAATTTTTATAGGATTTCTTCTCCACAACCATCACAAGAAACAGAGAGACCATCTCCAAAAGTATTCACACAGAGACCTTTGGTACAGATGAGCAGTGATATGTATCCCAATGTATTTAATTAGGTATACAACTGTTACAACGAAGTTTTTACAATGCACTACCAATACAACGCAGGCATTACCACGCATACCATTACAACGCATTGCGCTGGGGGGCGCTCCAGGATAGGGAATAAGTATAATTTTATATCCAACACCTTCCCTAGTGTCCACGGGGACTGGAGTTGGAATAAAAAATGATACTTACCACTATTCAGCACCTCTAAGCGCTATGCGTTGTAACGGTATTCGTTGTAAATACCGCGTTGTAATGGTATGCGTGGTAAAAGTATGCGTTGTAACGTCATACATCCATTTTATTAGCCCATTGAAGCGCATTTGTAAGGACAGTATGTTGACTTCTCCTTGAAGTGACATAAAAAAAGAGATTGCTGAATTGCTTGTGTTTATATCAAAGACTGCTTCTTTCTAATATTGCTCCTGTTACCAAAAACAACAGCTTTAGAGATGAAGAAGGTTACAGTAATGTCAAGAAGAGAGCATCATCACACAGAATATTTACGTGAACCTCTTTGTTGAAGGTTATGCCCCTTCTCTCCTTTTACTCTCTAACTCCTGCAGCAACAGGTAATGCTTGATGCTAAAAGGTATGAGGTGAGTAAACATCATTATTCAAGTTGGAAGGTTTGCAAGCACTCTCCTTTGAGCTGGCGTTTAGAGGGTAGGCATTGAAATCCCTTGATTTGCATCTTGAATAAGATTGCACAGAAACAAATGCTGTGCAAGATAATGAGCAGAAAACTCCTGTCCTCCTGCATGTAGGCCTTTACTGCATTGATGATGGCCACAAGGAGATCTGGCCTTGACCAAAGTCTAGAATAATGTACTCAATTGTGTAACGTAATTACAAAGCTGTGCCAGATGTGGATTCAAGGAACTGAAGAAGTCTTTATAAACGGATGAAATGTAGTCATTTGGACCTGGGACTTTGCTGCACATCCTCTTCCTTGGTTGTAGAAGTCTCATAGCCTGGGGTAATGTGACTGATCGTAATAATGTTAATGGCTGCACCTCTGAACTTTTACCTGTATATAGAGGGTCATGTCAAAGCCTTGAAAAGCTTTACATTTAGCAATGTATTTTCTGGTCCATGGGGCATTTGGTATTTCTAATGGAATTACATTCCTGTTTTTGCCTCCGCTGTCTAGCTAGATACATACTCTCCTTCATAACCCTGGTCATAAGAAGCCTTTTTAAGTCACAGAAGAGTGAGCTATGCCTTGTTGATATAAAGCCCATTTAGTTTCCCCCTTAGGGATATCAATGATTACTAAAATAATAGAAAGGTTTTCTCTTTGTGTTTTTTCCTGGTTTTAGCTAACTTCCTTCAATAAAGTGAACTTTACCAGTCAGAATTTCTTAATCTTCCTAGTGAGTTAATAACATGATCCATATTGATGGTTTCATTTGCATCCCATGTGTAGGCCCAGCTCATATCAGCTGGTCCTCTAGGGGATTATTGAAGAACTATGAGGTCTATGTGGCCTTTAAATTCGACTTTCAATACCTTGTCCCTCAGGTTTGCTGGGTGGAGGATACATCTCCCCATGTTTATGTGCCTGCACTAAGTAATATTAATAACTGCACTGAGGCATGATCAGAGAGCATGACCGACTTGAGAACACTCTTCTGTGCTAAGGGCATATTGGCATTACTCAGCATAACAAAATTGATTCAAAAGTATATCCTATATGTAAGTGAAAATAAAGTATACCACTGTTGTTAAGCATTGTGTCCAAAGTCCTAAATATTTCACTGTGTTTTTCACCTTTTTTTAAACATGCTCTGGAGAAAGTTAGAGCATGACAGATTCTGTCCACTAACGAGTCCCATACTAAGTTGAAGTCACACACAACCTAGCGACCCTTGACCCTTTTATAGGCAGTTTACTTCCCACGCCACACAGCACCACCTGTGTGTCTGTGCCCTTGAGCCCCAGCTGCCGCATAGAGTTTGAGGCCTTCCTCCACCCGCAGGCTACCACCTGTGCCTCATTCCTGGTGGCCAATGGTAGGCTGTAGGTTTGCGTATTGTAATTGTATTGCAATTTGTTTTTATTTGTTTATTTGTTTCAATCCTTCCTTTTCCCTCCTGTATTATTTCTGTGGCCTGTGCCCTTTTTTGAAGTCTGTTTCCTTCACCAATCCTCTCCAGACGCACTTTTGTAGCAGCAGCGGCATTTTCTTGGACACCAGCTACTACTCGCCGCACCCGCTCCGCGGGTGCCGCTTCGACCCTTGGACACCGGGTTGCACCGAAGGACTCCAGAAGGCTACCGGGTGAGTGTGGTCAGCGGGGCTGCGAGCGTGCAGGGGACTCCATTGCCCAGGAGTCCCTGCAAGACCGTCCTCCAACTTCCGGTCCGCTCTCCCCGCTGCCGCCCCCGCCTCTCTGCAGCATTAAAGAAGCCCTATCACCTCTGCCTTGTGGGACGCCCTGAGCACAGACGCACTTTTGTAGCAGCAGCGGCATTTTCTTGGACACCAGCTACTACTCGCCGCACCCGCTCCGCGGGTGCCGCTTCGACCCTTGGACACCGGGTTGCACCGAAGGACTCCAGAAGGCTACCGGGTGAGTGTGGTCAGCGGGGCTGCGAGCGTGCAGGGGACTCCATTGCCCAGGAGTCCCTGCAAGACCGTCCTCCAACTTCCGGTCCGCTCTCCCCGCTGCCGCCCCCCGCCTCTCTGCAGCATTAAAGAAGCCCTATCACCTCTGCCTTGTGGGACGCCCTGAGCACAGACGCACTTTTGTAGCAGCAGCGGCATTTTCTTGGACACCAGCTACTACTCGCCGCACCCGCTCCGCGGGTGCCGCTTCGACCCTTGGACACCGGGTTGCACCGAAGGACTCCAGAAGGCTACCGGGTGAGTGTGGTCAGCGGGGCTGCGAGCGTGCAGGGGACTCCATTGCCCAGGAGTCCCTGCAAGACCGTCCTCCAACTTCCGGTCCGCTCTCCCCGCTGCCGCCCCCCGTCTCTCTGCAGCATTAAAGAAGCCCTATCACCTCTGCCTTGTGGGACGCCCTGAGCACAGACGCACTTTTGTAGCAGCAGCGGCATTTTCTTGGACACCAGCTACTACGCGCCGCACCCGCTCCGCGGGTGCCGCTTCGACCCTTGGACACCGGGTTGCACCGAAGGACTCCAGAAGGCTACCGGGTGAGTGTGGTCAGCGGGGCTGCGAGCGTGCAGGGGACTCCATTGCCCAGGAGTCCCTGCAAGACCGTCCTCCAACTTCCGGTCCGCTCTCCCCGCTGCCGCCCCCCGCCTCTCTGCAGCATTAAAGAAGCCCTATCACCTCTGCCTTGTGGGACGCCCTGAGCACAGACGCACTTTTGTAGCAGCAGCGGCATTTTCTTGGACACCAGCTACTACTCGCCGCACCCGCTCCGCGGGTGCCGCTTCGACCCTTGGACACCGGGTTGCACCGAAGGACTCCAGAAGGCTACCGGGTGAGTGTGGTCAGCGGGGCTGCGAGCGTGCAGGGGACTCCATTGCCCAGGAGTCCCTGCAAGACCGTCCTCCAACTTCCGGTCCGCTCTCCCCGCTGCCACGCCCCCCTGTTCGACCCGGCTAACTACTTATTCTCTCAGCACTCCCGCAGCGCGGGACGCAGCGCCGGGGCGAAGACCGGGCAAAGAGCGGGCCGTTTGAGGCCGTTCGAGGTCGGGAGAGTCCGGTCCGGGCCCTCTCTCTTTGCCTGCCTCCCTAAAGTCGATTGACACCCTGAATAATGTGCACACGGGAAACAAGAAGTAAAACATCTTCCCTTGCTGCAGCTGGAACTGTCAAAGGACCCATTGACACCTACTTTGCCAAGGCGGGCTCACTCTTGATTGAGGAGATTCAAGTTCTGGAGCGAAGAATTTCACAAGAAATTGACTGGGTAAGGAGATCGTCTATGGGCCCGATGGCACTAGCTAGAACGCCTGAAAATAGTTCGGGCAGGCCCATTATGCATAGTATTGATCAGACATCAACTCACCCTACAGACATCATAACAAACAGCCCAGAAATCACTCTTGACGCCACAAGTGATCTAGAGGACATGAGCTTAATGGTGTTACCTAATACTCAAAACACCCAACCTATACCACCACCGAGTACCGAGGTAGCTCCTACCCTAGAATCCAATAGCATTAACAACAAGGGAGCCAGAGAGGGAGCGATCCCAAAGAAAAAGCAAGGGTTACAAAACCTTGAAGAACCCAGGTCTAAAACCCCTAAATCCAAACAAACTAGAGGTAAGGGGAGGAAATTAAACGCCCTTGCCTCAGTGGGGGATAGACCAGAAATTCCATCCACCTCCAGAACACCAAAACTAACCCCACCCCTACAACCTAATGACAATCCCCCTCTAGATACCTCCTCGGATGACATCACTTTGGAGGATATAGGTTCATTACTCAGGTCTTTATTAAGCCCATTAGAGGCAAGATTGATCAAGATCGAAGCAAGACTAGTGAGCATCGAAAAGGCAACGGTGCAACTTGCTGATGCTAGGAAAACCGACAGTAACATTACTAAGACACTAAAGGAAGGTACAGGCTCCAATTTGGTTAAAAACAACAGCTTGCAGGTTGTATCAAACCCTAAACCATCAGACCCAAAACCTAGATCCACACAATCTGTAAAAAACAACTCATCTAAGCCTACTGTTACACTTACAGTCCCGATACCCTCACAGCAACGCAAGACCACCACCCCCAAACCGGCCTCTCCATTGAAATCAAACCCAACTTCTCTGATTAAAACCAAGGACAACCCCCCACTCGAGGGAGAGAAGCCACCCATCAAACGAAAACTACAGTTTTTAAACCTCCCTCCAGAAGCAGCCCCCTACACAGTAGTTTTGGTTGGGGTACCAGAACTCGACCCCCCCACATTTGAATCATACACCTCACTCAAGAATAAAGTAATAAATTGGCTCTCGGTTAATAGACCACTACCGAGAGGTGCTGTGAGTGATATATCCACGGCAAAGAGAGTAGCATGGGTGGGGCATACTAGGAAGTCCATCAGAGGGGATTGCATTTTGGTCTCCTTTAGAGATCCCAACACAGCTGCATATATCTGCTCCTGTGCCTCTGATGAAGACTTTGGTAACATCATCCAAACACTTCCCCTCTCATTTTTCTACCCCTCCGATCTTTATGATTCCGAGGATTATAGGTGGGGGCACCATCAAGAGTTATTGGAGGGTTGGGAAACTTGTCACAGAAACATCAATACTCATCCTCCTTACAGGGGGAGACTAAATGAGTATACCCCTGGTTACGGGGAGGAGGCAGGTTGGGAAACCGTCACCAGGAGGAGGAGGGGGGGAGGTGGTCATAGGAGGGGAATACCTGGCCCATATAGAACGCACTACCCTGCCTACCTACCAACACAGAATCGCTATAGCAATCTAGACATGGTAGATTGACAGACGGCTAGAGAAGGGAATGATGCCCCTGCTAACTATTCAATTACCACCAATATATCGGCAGTTTCTGTATGTGATACAAATTCACATATACTGCCGGGTATATTACTAACAGGCTCAGGCGAATCGATCCAGACCCCAGTCATGGTGAACCCTTCCCCAGTTATTGCCACTAGTCTACCAGACATTACACATTCACCCTTAACTTATAGGGCCCACCAAGAGCCCACCGAGACTGCTGTGAGTCCGCCGCGCGCCCAACCGCCACATATAACAGCAATTTCGTGGAATGTAGCGGGGCTCCCTAGTAAATTAGACTGCCTAGAATGGACCTCTTACATTAGATCTAAGAACCTAATACTTCTGCAAGAAACCTGGGCGCGAGAAACTATAGACATAACTGGCTTTGCCTCCTTCTCCAAAACAGCCAAGTGGGGGGGTAAGGGGAGACCATCCGGGGGGTTAATGATAGGGGTAGCAACGGATCTAGGTTGTCAAGCCTCTGATGTAGAGACTGCTTCCGACGATCTCCTAGCTGTCCTACTAGAATGGACGGACTCAGCAAAGCTGCTAATTATCAACATCTATTCTAGACCGACCCAAATGCATAAAGAGTCGTCTACCATAGAGGAATTAGCTAGATTCCTGGAGGGCATTCCGCGTGACCTTGCCTGTTTGGTCGGGGGCGACTTTAATTCTCACTATGAACCCCTGCCCGGATTACGCGACGGCCCCTCTCTTGAGGAAGATTCTTGCTGGTTCATACCTGAGACGGCGGCGCCACCGCCAAGGGCCTGGACTCCCCTAGCCCTACAAATAAATGCCCTCACCCTTAATTTTGGCCTAAGGGCATGTAATGGCCGCTGTAGCTCGGACATACCCAGTAACCCGACCTACAACAAACCTGGTAGCGAATCCAGACTTGACTATATTATGGTCAAAACCTCTATGTGGCCAGCAATAGTTGACTTCAAAGTGTGCCCAAGACATGATAGTGACCATAATTCTCTGGAATTGACTTACTTGCTTCCTGGTAGTAAGGACACTTCGCAGGGATTTGGGATTGACAAGTCGGGTCTCCTACTTGAAACTAACCGCAGGAAAGTGAAGTGGGAGAAGCTGGCTAGCAGCACAGACAAACTACCCCGCCTCTATGAAAGATTAATTCCCTTACTAGAGAGTGCCTTTGATCTGGGTATTAAGAACCCAGACGATGACACCAGAAGGGAACTAGCAATAATACACCAAAACATCACAGATTCCCTTGAACAAGACTTGTTCACTTCTTCCATGAAAAGGAGAGGCAATAAGCCAAAGACATCCTGGTATAATGCTTCATGTAGGAAGGCTAAAGCTCTCTTGATATCGGCCATAAAGGGACGCCTCAGCAGGGAGGTAATTCGTGAAAGAAGAACCAAGTATAAGGCCCTCCTGGTGAATGCTAGGGTAGAATGGGACCACGATTACTGGGAGAATCTCGTGAAGGCATTATCTACCAGAGACTCACGTAAATTTTGGCGTGTAGTAGCGAATGGCACGGGTGAGTTATCATCAGCAATAGAACCTAACATAGCCGCCACGGTATGGCAGGCCCACTTCGAAGCATTATATGCTGAGAGAGGGCAGGATTCTTGTATTGGGAGCAATCTGCCCGCACCCAGCCCTTCGGGGGTTGCATTTACTGAAAAAGAAGTAAGGGAGGCGATTAAAGGTTTAGCTGCTGGAAAAGCCCCGGGGTTGGACGGGGTCCCGGGGGACCTGTTTAAACAGGAACCGGGGATTTGGGCTCCGTACCTCACGATAATATTTAATGCCATCCTGGAGGGAATGACTGTGCCCGATACTTGGACGGGAGCAGAGGTAGTCCCAATTTATAAAAAGGGATCTCCCCTGCTCCCGTCCAACTATCGACCTATCAGTCTGATAGATATTTCTCAAAAACTTTTTGGCAGACTGATCCTAAATCGTTTGCAAGCATGGATCCAAGAAATGGATATCCTATCCCCATATCAGGCAGGATTCCGGGAGGGTGTTTCCACCACAGACCAAATATTTAGGTTACAACTGCTCTATTGGAGAACAGCAATAATCGAAGGCGGCAGTCTCTATACCATCTTTGTAGACCTACGTGCCGCCTTCGATTTGGTGCCCAGAGCGAGGCTGTGGAATGTCATGAAAGATCTTGGGGTCCCCGCAGACATCCTGGCAATTCTGATAAGACTCCACACTAACAACTATGCCCGCGTTAGATGTGGCAAAGGTGGAAAACTAACTGAGCGGTTCCCCGTTCGCAGAGGTGTAAGACAGGGTTGTGTACTTGCACCTACCCTGTTTTGCATCTTTGTGAACGGGGTAATTGCCCACCTCAACGGGATTGCCTACTCGGACGCCCCCAAGTTGACAGGCAACAGGGTGCCTGCAATTATGTTTGCAGACGACACCCTGTTGCTGTCTAAATCCCCTATGGGGATTCAGCGCATTCTGGACGGCTTCCTTAACTTCTGCTCTGATCGGGGACTGGAAGTCAATCCCCAAAAAACAAAATTCATGATTTTAAATCCTACCTCCCGAAATAGAACCCCTCCCAAGCTCGGCACGGTTCAATTAGAACGGGTGCATAATATTGAATACCTGGGAATCACTATAAATGAACACTTAACTTGGTCAACTCACCAGGCCAAAGTGACCATCAAACTGGCACAGTTGGCGGGTGGCACTTTGCGTCTGGCAAATAAATCTAGCTATCGACCATTCACCCCAGTCATTCACATATACAAAACACAAGCTAGGGCAGGGGTCACTTACGGGGGAGAGTTGTGGGGACACATGCCGTACTCCAAGTTACAGACCACGGAGAATAAGTTTTTGAGACAGGTAGCTGCCCTCCCCCAGAGTACCCCTCTACTACCATTAAGGTTGGATCTGGGAATTAGACCCATTGCAGAGGAGCTAGGACTAAAACCCCTAAAATTCTGGAGGCGTTTGTGGACTAGTCCTGACCTCGTAAGCTATAGAGAAGAACTACAAGAATTCCTGGAACTACGGAGCACTAAGAAGATTCCCTGGTTGATTTATGTCAGAGGAACGTGCGAGGAATTGGGACTTCCGGAACTATGGACTGATCCGCTCAATTCTTGCACTAAGATCTCAAAAAAGGCACTCGCGAACACTTACTATGCCATGATGCTCACTAGAGCCTCTAATGACACTTGTGAGGGGTCCTTGACAAACCTCTTCTTGAATATAAAAGATACCTATTTTCTTGAAAAAACCCTAGATGAGATCTCTCCTGCATTAACCAGGAAACTGTTTTTACAATGGCGCTATGGATGCCTTCCTTTAGCTGCGTTTACAGCATCCTGGTCACTTTGCTCCACTACATCAATTTGCCCAATGTGTGCACATCCGAAGGAGGACGACATGCATGCGGTCCTTTTCTGTAAGGGTTACGAGCGGAGCAGGAAATATTGGCTTGTTCCGATGCTCAGGAACCTGGGGTTTAGATCTCATCAAACTGCTTATAGAGTCCTAAAATCTGATCTCTCCCCTCCTACCGTTTTTGCACTGTCAAAATTTTTAACTTCATTGTGGTTTACCCGTAGCCGAATGATGAAAAGTCTGGTATAAAGGGACATGTCCAGCGGCGTTCCGCAAATGTTTTATCCTTATTTTAATCAATTGGATCACATTTTGTTTAATAACTTTTTAAATGTATGTATTGTTCCTCATCTTTTATGATCTGTGATCGAAATAAAGATTAATGAAATGAAATGATTCAAAAGTATATCCTATATGTAAGTGAAAATAAAGTATACCACTGTTGTTAAGCATTGTGTCCAAAGTCCTAAATATTTCACTGTGTTTTTCACCTTTTTTTAAACATGCTCTGGAGAAAGTTAGAGCATGACAGATTCTGTCCACTAACGAGTCCCATACTAAGTTGAAGTCACACACAACCTAGCGACCCTTGACCCTTTTATAGGCAGTTTACTTCCCACGCCACACAGCACCACCTGTGTGTCTGTGCCCTTGAGCCCCAGCTGCCGCATAGAGTTTGAGGCCTTCCTCCACCCGCAGGCTACCACCTGTGCCTCATTCCTGGTGGCCAATGGTAGGCTGTAGGTTTGCGTATTGTAATTGTATTGCAATTTGTTTTTATTTGTTTATTTGTTTCAATCCTTCCTTTTCCCTCCTGTATTATTTCTGTGGCCTGTGCCCTTTTTTGAAGTCTGTTTCCTTCACCAATCCTCTCCATGTTTTTCCCGCTGCTGCATTCCCTGCGATCTGCCCCATGATCGCACATTCAACCACTCCCTCCTCCCAGCTGCTCCTCCCTCCCACCTCCCCTTCTTATGGCGGCAGCTGTGCGGTGAGGAGAGTGATCCTTGACCCTTTTATAGGCAGGTCGCTCCCCAAGCCACATAACACCACCTGTGTGTCCATGCCCTTAAGCCCCAGCTGCCATTGCTGAGTAAAGTTCAAGGCCCTCCTCCACCCACGGGCTACCTCTTACGCCTCATCCATGGTGGCCAGTGGTAGGCCGTAGGTTTCCTTATTTTAATTGTATTGCACTTTGTTTTGTTTTCATTCCTCCTTTTTCCCTCCTGTATTATTTCTGTGCCATGTATCCTTTTTTGCCTCTTGTTTATTTTGTTGTTCCTCTCAGCATTTTTCCCACCACTGTGTCCCCTGTGGCCCCTCGCTCACCCATTTGTCTGCTCTCTCCTCCCAGCTGCTCCTCTCTCCCACCTCCCCTTTTTATGGCGACTGTTGCACGGCTGCACTGCTGGCGTGCCTTAGGCATGCCTGTCTGGCCCATCCCCATCAGGACCGCGCCCAGCACCAGAACCCATGGCCCCCGCGAACACCATAATGCCTGTCTCCTCTACGATGCCAGAAACTCAACGCACTCAACACCAGACAATCATACACCTGCTTCCTAGCTGCCCCGAAGCAAACCCAGGGACCCTTTTCCTGCCGGAACTGTAGGTTCCCCAGCCTCCAAGCCACCAAAAAACCCACCAAGAAAGGATGCAACCACCTCAGATGCATTCTACTCAACATCCTCTTAGCCAGGAAACACTCAATCTAACTCTGGGACCTACTTGACTCCACCTCCCTAGATGCTGGCTTCCTGACGGAGACCTGGTTGAACCATTCCTTGGCACCTGACATCACCATAGCTATCCCTGACGGCTTCAAGATCACCCGCAGGGACCGCACCAATGGAAAAGGAGGAGGAATAGCCACCGTCCACAGGAACACCCTCAGAGTCTTGTGCAGCACTGATGACACCCTCAGCCCCTTAGAACACCTGCATGTCCAGATCGACACTGATCCCAACACCACCCTCAGAGGAACCCTCATCTACAGACCCCCCAGACCACAGCCACTGTTCAGCGAAACCATCGCCAATTTCGTCAGTACACATGCCCTCGCCTCCACAGACTACATCCTCCTCAGGGGCCTGAACTTCCACCTCAAGAACAACAGCAACACCAACTCCACAGCCCTGATTGACAACCTCGCCAACCTAGGACTCATACAGCTCATCACAACACCCACCCACTCTGCCGGCCACACGCTTCACCACATTTTCTCCATATGCTTCCATATCTCCTTCAGCCACACCACCAAACTCCACTAGACTGACCATCGCTGCATCCACTTCACCTTCCGGAAACATCCCATGCACCACCGCACCCAACAGTTCCCTCTCTGATGCTGGAGCAAATTCACCAAACTCCAGCTAAACACCACCCTTGCCCAAAGCCCACTTATCGACCCCCGAACCTGCTGTCCGCAACCTTAGATAGTGGACAGATGACTGTGGCACCACCCTCGCCCCGCTCAAGAAACCCTCCAACAGACACACCACCACAAAAGCAAGTTGGTTCACCAAGGACCTCAAGGCATCCAAGCAAACCAGCTGACAACTAGAAGAAATGGCATTGCAAATAGACACCAGACAGCTCGCAGCCCACGGGAACGTCCATCCGCAATCACCATCACCTCATCAGGTCCACCAAAAGGGCATCTTTCAAAGACCGCCTGGACAACAACGCACACAACATCAAAGAGCTCTTCAACATCGTGAAAGAGCGCTCCAACACCAACAACATCCCACCTTCACAAGACCTGTGCTATGCCCTCGCCACCTTCTTCCATTGCAGGATCGCAGACATCATGACAGCTTCAACACCCTGACCACCCTGACAATCACAGAGACCTCCAACCTCACAACCAACAGCCTCATCTACCCCCTGCACGACTGGACCAACATAAATTATGACAATTCCATCAAAATAATGAACACCATCCACTCTGGCTCTCTGTCAAACCCCTCCCCACACAATATATTCACCAAAGCCAGCTTCACCATCACACCCCATCTCCGTAAGGCCATAAAGATCTCCTTTGAGACCACAACATTCCCTGAAAACTGGAAGCATGCTGAAATCAACGCCTTACACAAAAAACCAAAGGCTGACCCCAAAGACCTCAAGAACTTCTGACCCATCTCCCTGCTCCCGTTCCCAGCGAAGGTCATGGAGAAAACACTCAACAGACAACTGACCGCTACCTCGAGGAGAACAGCATCCTGGATCCATCGTAATCCGGGTTCCGCAGCAACCACAGCACAGAAACGCTGCCACATATGACATCAGGATCTCACTGGACAACGGCAAAACTGCGGCACTCATCTTTCTGGACCTGTCAGCCACCTTCAACAATGTCTGCCACCGGACCCTATGCACACACCTTCACAACTCTGGAATCTGCGAAGACATAGCACTGTACTGGACCAGCTTCTTCCTCTCTGGCATACCCCAAGAATTTTCCTTTGGCCTGACATTGTTCAACATGTTATGTTATGTTATGTTATGTTATGTTATGTTATGTTATGTTATGTTATGTTATGTTATGTTATGTTATGTTATGTTATGTTACGGGTTTGTTGAGCGCGACAGCTGCCCCAGCAACGGGGCGTCCCGGCACTTAGAATCCATAGCACAACCTGCTTGGAGGGAAAGGGGGGGACGGAGGCTTTATAGTAGCGGGAACAGGTGAGGTTTTATAGCTTTGAGAAAAGCAGACAAGTTGTCAAGGCAGTGGATGTTCAAGGGAAGGGAGTTCCAGAGTTTAGCTCCTAATAGTCTAAAGGAGCGAACCCCGACACGGCAGAGTTTTGTGCGTGGGACGGCTACTAAGTGTTGACCCGAGGAGCGAAGATTGCGCTGGGGGGTGTAAGGTGTTAGAAGCGGACGGAGGAGTTCAGGGCCATCAGTTTTGAGGATTTTGATGGCAATGGTAAGGGCCTTAAATTGTATACGGATTTCCACTAGAAGCCAGTGGAGTTTATGGATGGTGGCTCTAGCAGAGCATCTTCTGTGAAGGCCAACTATTGCCCTAGCCGCGGAATTTTGAATTCGCTGAAGCCTAGTTGTCTCGGCTTTGTTGGCGCCCAGCAGGAGTACGCTAGCATAATCTAACAGGGAAAGGATGGTGGATTGGACTATGAGCTGCCGAGTTTTGGGGTTGAAGAACCCTAGAATGTAATTAAGGCTTCTCAGCAGCCCGATGCACGTTGCTGCTACTCTTTTGGTGTGGGTTTGGTAGCTTAGCGAGGAGTCCAACCACACTCCCAAATTTTTAACCAGAGATTTAGAAGGAGGGGTGGGGCCCAGCAGGGGGGCCACCAATGGTCGTTCCAACTCCTGGGGTTCTTACCCAGGAGCAACACCTCGGTTTTCCCTGCATTCAATTGTAGACAGTTAGCCGTCATCCAATGAGCAACTGCAGCCAGTCTGTCCTTGAATCTTGTGGCAGAGGTTGAGGGTGCCTCAGTGAGGGTGATTACCAGCTGTTTGTCGTCGGCATACGACACCAGCGTGAGGTCCCATTCTTTGGCCACTCCCGCGAGAGGTTGCACATACAAGTTAAAAAGGGATGGACTGAGGGCCGAACCCTGCGGGACTCCTTGGCCGATAGAGTGTGATTGGGAGGTGAACGGGGGTGCTGAGACACGGAAGGACCTGCTCCTCAGGAACGAGCGGAACCATTCAAGGGCCAGATCACTGATCCCAATGTTTTCCAGACGACTCACTAGGATGTTATGGGAGACCGTGTCAAAGGCTGCGCTGAGATCGAGTAATATCAGCGCAGCACTTTGGCCGGTGTCCAGTACCTTCTGGAGGTGTTCGGTGGTGGATAGGAGGGCGGACTCTGTATTATGCCCAGGCCTGAACCCGTGTTGGGAGGGGTCCAAGATGTTGTTTTGGGCCATGTGGTCCGATAGTACAGTGTTAGCATGGGCTTCTGCCAGTTTGGACACCCAGGGGAGTAGTGAGATGGGCCTGTAGTTCCCCGGGTTTGTGGGGTCCAAGGTGGGCTTTTTAATAATAGGAGTGACCCATGCCTGTTTCCAACATGTAGGCACCGTAGCCGGAGAGAAAGAGAGGTTAAGGAGCATGGCCAGGGAAGGAAGAAAGAAGTCCAGAGTCTCTAAGAAGTGAGCCGGTTTCATGGGGTCTGAAGGGGCACTGGATTTCACCTTTCTACAGATTTTGGCCAGAT
This sequence comes from Lissotriton vulgaris, assembly GCF_964263255.1. Classification (NCBI taxonomy): domain Eukaryota; kingdom Metazoa; phylum Chordata; class Amphibia; order Caudata; family Salamandridae; genus Lissotriton; species Lissotriton vulgaris. The sequence goes on along the minus strand of NW_028247914.1, from coordinate 27,103 downwards.
CCTCGTGGGAGATAGCAGGCAGACAGGTGAGTTTGTTGCCCTTCAGGGGGGAATTGGGGGAGCTAGTGCAGTCAGGGGGGTTTTGTGAGAAGGTGTTATAGATTTTCCTCACGTTTTAAATAAAGAAAATGGCGAGGTCCTCACACTGCTGAGTAGAAGAGATACATGAGGCAGAGTTGCCACAGTTTTGCAGCTTTTGAACCAGTTTAAAAATAGTTTTCGTAGGGTTGGAGCTGGAGTCAATTTCCTTTGCATAATAGGATGCGCGAGCTGCGCGTATCGCTTTATGATACAGTTTCAGTTTAGACAGGTAAGAGGCTTTGTCCTTGTCCTTATAATCTTTTCTCCAGTAACGTTCAGCTACTTTGCATTCCCTTCTAAGAAGTTTCAAGTTCTCGTTATACCAGGGATTAGAGGGGGTGCTACGTCCTCTGGTCCATTTGGCCGGTATAAGTATGTCGAGTCCCTTAGTGATCCAATCCTGAAAGGCGGCATACAACGTATTAATGTCGTTAGTTGTTGCGGCGTTAGGCTTTCCTAAAATAGCGGAAAGACCCTTGTTTTGGAGTTTGTGCCAGGGCCGTTTAAGACAGGAGGAAGGCGAGACCTTGTTGGCTTGGATATCGGCCAAAATCACAAATTTGACGAGGAAGTGGTCAGTCCAACCCATAGGTTTGGGTGGATCAGCTCTGGCTTATATGGTGAATACAGGGTCTAGCAAATGACCAGCAGAGTGAGTAGTGGGCTGTATAAGGGGGATCAGTTGTAGGGCTGTTAGCTCTGCTAGAAGATTGCTGATAGTGGGATCCGACGTGGAGTCAAAGTGAAGGTTTAAATCACCCAAAATAGTGAAGTTGGCGGAGCTCATAACCAGAGCGTGGGCTACCTCTAGGAGTTCCTGCGTGAATTTTGAGGTAGGCCCTGGGGGTCGGTAAATGAAAAGGCCAGAGAGGGAGAAATGAGGGCTTGTGGTGATTTTAAAACGGGCACACTCACATCCCGTGATGTCTTTCTTCAAAAAGGAGCTAGAATATGGCGTTCTGTAAATAACGGCAATGCCACCTCCTCTAATAGATGTCATAGAGAATCCATCAGGTAACGTAAGGTTAGGGATGCTGGTTAACTCATCCTTGAGCCAGGTTTCACACAGGAATAGTATGTCTGGGTTCTCATCGGTCAATAGAGTATTTACCTCAAGATGGTTCTTTACCAGGGACCTGACATTAAGCTGAGAGATCGTGAGCTGAGTGTGTTTTCTTATGCTGGCTTTGTGTCGGAGTAGGCTCGGCTCAGATATGACAAAGTTACAGGGTTTACACTGAAGACCAGTCTGCCCAATGCAACCCACTAGCTTGTCATAGCGTTGGCCCGGGTTAAGTGCAAGGAGATAGTTTTTATCGTAGTGGTATGCTGTCCGTGTACTTTGAGCAGGGGGATCGGCGAGAGGCGATGACTTGGCGATGACGGGCTTGCCTTAGGCGCGCAAACGGCGCGCCCGCTCTGCCCGTCCGCTGCGCGTACGGTGTAAGCACATATTATAAAGGGAGAAAAGAGGGCGGGGGCGTGACCTCGAGTGGGCGTGGCCTCGCAGCTCGCCGTCAATGGCGGCGTGATGTGTTTGTCAACTCGATTCTGCAGCCAGCGCTGAAATCAGCTGTGCAGGCGAGTTAGTGAGCAGAGTCCTGTGGTGCCAGAGAGGTGAGTGCTAGTAAAATCAGCAAGTTTAACAGTGACACATAAAGTTTTAAAATTAGACAACAAAACTCCCGGCTTCCGCCTCAGGAGGATACAGTTTCTAACACAAGACGCTCGATTCCAGCATTTTTAAGGAGGGCAGGCCGGGGGGCGTGGCCTCGAGGGGGCGTGGCCTCGCAGCTTGCCGTCAATGGCGGCGTGATGTGTTTGTCAACTCGATTCGGCAGCCAGCGCTGAAATCAGCTGTGCAGGCGAGTTAGTGAGCAGAGTCCTGTGGTGCCAGAGAGGTGAGTGCTAGTAAAATCAGCAAGTTTAACAGTGAAACATAAAGTTTTAAAATTAGACAACAAAACTCCCGACTTCCGCCTCAGGAGGATACAGATTCTACAAGGCACCACTCACTCACATCGCCCGACTGCGCAACCTCAGCATTATCTCCTACACCAACGACACCCAGCTGAACATATCCCTTCACCAAGGACCTCCTCACTGCCAAAACCAATCTTCACGAAGAAATGAGAGCCGTCGCAGAATGGTAGAAGATCAGCTGCCTGACCTGAGCTAAACAAGATGGTATTCATCATCCTCAGCTCCAACCCCTCAGCAAGGGATGACCTCTAGTGGCCGACCACACTGTGAGCAGCACCTCCACCCACTGACCACGCTCGCAATCTAGGTTTTATCCTCGATTCAACACACTCCAGGACCAAGCAGGTCAACACCGCCTCCTCCTCCTGTTTCAAACACCCTCTGTATGCTTTGCAAGATCTACAGATAGATCCCCTGAAACAAGAAGATTGGTCACCCAGGCCCTCATCAGCAACGGGCTAGACTACGGCAATGCCCTCTAAGCAGGAGCCTCGCCAAAATTCCTAAAACGCCTACAACGCTTACAGAACTCCTCAGCGCGCATGATCCTCAACATCCCTCGCCACAGTCACATCACACCCCACCTAAAAGACCTGCACTGGCTTCCCATCAACAAGAGGATAACCTTCAAGCTCCTCACCCACATACACAAAGCACTCCACAACACCGAACCCACAAACCTCCACAGCCGACTCGCATTCTACACCCCAAACCACCAGCTCCGCTCCATCGACCTCACTCTCGTCACTGTCCCCCGTATCCGAAGCATGAACACCGGCAGCAGATCATTCTCCTATCTCGCCACCAAAACTCAGAACATCCCCCCATCCTCCTACGGCAGACCCAGGACCTACTCATCTTCAGGAGGCTACTCAAGACCTGGCTTGTTAAGCAGTAGCAGCACCCCTCCCCTCAGAGCCTTGAGACCCTCACGGGTGAATGGTGTGCTTCACAAATGTTATGATTGATTGTCTGATTGATTGAATGATTTATTGAAGTGGGACAGACTTCAGAACTGTGAAAAAACAGTGATAAGTTGATCTAAGTTTGGAGCATAACCTTTGGCAAAAGTAACATTTTATTTGGCAAAAGTAACATTTTATTCCCCTCCGAGATACTGAGACCATTAGAAATCAGCCCTCTAGATCTGCACTCTGGGTTACCAGGTTAATACCTAATGATTTATGAAAGAACTGAACCACATAATGATGTTTTGTAGCAGTAGAAGGAGGGTAGACACTGGGATACAAATATTCCTTCCATTTCCTAAGCTACATCTCCTAAAGAGCTATAAATCATATTGTCTCTCCCATATTTCTCACCTATGATTGCCCCTCCGATTAGTGGAAAAGGAACCCTTTAGCATTTCAGGATAAGGTTTTAAGTTCCACAGCATTGTATGTGTGTCTTAATTATCAGTCTTGGACGATTGTCATGTTGCAAGTTGCAGCCCCATGAATATGTGAGAACCATCTACATATCATTTGTACCCCCAGTAGTGTCTATTTAGGAACTAAAACATTTCAAACATATGCTAACTATGCTATGTAACACATGCTTTAGCACAGACTAAGCCGGTCCCTTGAAGAAGTGCTAAAAGAGCAAACCATGAATTTATGGGTCATTTTATTATACTTTGTGAGACAAAACCCACAAAAAATGCCTGGGTGCAATCCCATACTGAACATCAACCTAACCTCAAAGAGCATATTGCTAAAAAATGAAGACAATCAAGTACCAGCTCAGTCTTTTAAAAAACTTAAACCAGTTTTTACAGGAAGCAATTTCAGAACCAGTGTTCAATTTCTTAAATACTAGCATCATGGTGGCAGTAACACTTCTCCATGGCCTTGAATTCTCCACATTGGCATCCCTTACAGGGATCCTACATAACAGAGCCTGCCTGATACAAGCCCTAAAGAAAGATGATCACATCACCCAAATCCTTATGGAAATCTATTGGATCCAACTGAGTTGTATGTGCCTGCTCGCACAGTCTTTATCATATCACGCACCTGTGCTAATCTTGAGGCAACCTCAACATCTCTAGTGGTTCAGTCATGAGAAGAATAAGGATTGTAAACAGATTGTTTTTAAAAGGCAGCATGCCATTACCATATTTGCATCAAGTATCTGGAACAACATCCCCATATCCATCAAGCACTCCCTAATACTGCTCTGAGTTGAAGACTCACCACTTCAAAGAACAATATACCACAATGCATTGACTGTTCATAACCCAGATATCTTTCCTATAACTATTTGACGTTGTGCTTGTCTTTCATCTATTCAGTGGCCAAGTTACAGGGTGCGGTTTTTCATATTTCATACCTCTATCCATATGTAATCGGAGCTTGAACAAGAGTTCTCAAAATTACTTTCTGGAAGAAACTGTTTTACTTTCTTTAGATTGAGTACAGTGTTGGAAATTGCAACATTTATAACATTTTAAAGAGGGAACTACTTTTATGGTATAAGGGATAATATGATAGGAAAGACAGAGTTTCCAGTAAAAGAATGCGTTGGAAATGTACTAAATAGTGCTCCAACGATCTCTATGGCAGGACCACATCCAAATTTGAAATAGTTACATTGCATGGGACACAGTCACACTTCAAACAATATGAAATTCAAGTTAGGAATGTCATAGAGGATTTAAGAGAAATGAGCACAAGCTGACGTAGCCCACATAAACAATACCAAAAAAATACTTCCAAAAGTTCCAGAAGAAGTACATTGAAAAAAGAACATGACACAACTCAATTAATCAATCAATCCTTTTTTATAGAGCGCACCACTTAACCCTGAGGGTCTCAAGGCACTGGAGGTATGCTGCTACTGCTCAAAGAGCCAGGTCTTGAGGAGTCTCCTGAAGGTCAGCAGGTCCTGGGTCTGGCGTAGGCAGAAGGGGCAGGTGTTCCAAGATTTTTGCAGTGAGGTGGGAGAACGTTCTACCATCGGCAGTTGCTCAACAGATGCAGGGGATGGTGACAAGGTTAGTGGAGTGAAGCTGGCAGTTGGGGATGTAGAAGGAGAGCCATCTGTTGAGGTACGTTGGTCTAGTGTTGTGGAGTGCCTTGTGTGCATGAGTGAGGAGCTTGAAGGTCATCCTCTTGTTGATGGGGAGCCAGTGCAGGTCTTTCAGGTGGGCTGTGATTTGGCTGTGGTTGGAAATGTCGAGGATGAGGTGTGAAGAGGTGTTATGTATGCGTTGTACTCGTTTCTGGAGTTTGGCTGAGGTTCCTGCATGGAGAGTGTTGCTGTAGTCCAGTCTGCTGCTGTTGAGGGCCTGTGTGACCGTCCTTCTGGTTCCAGTGTTGATCCATCTGTATATCTTACGGAGCATGCAGGGGGTGTTTGAAGCAGGAGGAGGAGATGGTATTTATTAGCTGGGTTATTTACAATGTGGAGTCCAGGATGACTGCCAGGTTGCGGGCGTGGTTGTCTGGCGTTGATGAAGCTCCCAGTGTGGCCGGCCACCATGAGTCGTCCTAGGCAGAGTGGGTGCATCCGATGATGAGAACCTCCACCTTGTCCGAATTCAGTTTCAGAAGGCTTTTAATCATCCATTCAGCGATGACCTTCATTCCTTCATGGAGTGTGGATTTTGAGATGGTGGGGGCCTTTGTGAGGAAAAGGATTAGTTCAGTGTCATCGGTGTTTGAGATAATGTTGAGGTCATGCGATTGAACGATGTTGGTGAGTAGTGCCATGTAGATGTTGAAGAGTGTCGGACTGAGGGACGATTCTTGGTGTATGCTGCAGATCATCTGGGGGTCTTTTGAGCGGAATGGCGGGAGGCGGACACTCGGTATTCTGCCAGTGAGGAAGGAGGTGGTCCAGTCCAGTGCTTTGTCATGGATCCCTGCATTGTTCAGGAGGATGAGGGCTGCGGTTTCTCTGTTGTCCAGCATAGGCCTGATGTCGTCGGTGGCGGCGATGAGGGCTGGTTCAATGCTGTGTTTGTTGCAGAATCCAGATTGGAATGGGTCCTATATGTTGTGCTTTTTAAGGAAAAAGGTCAGTAGCCTGTTGACAATCTTCTTGATTACTTTCACTGGCAATGGGAGGAGGGAGATGGGCCGGACATTTTTGAGGTCCTTGGGGTCTGCCTTTCGTTTCTTGGGGAGGCTGTTGATCTCGCAGTGCTTCCACCTCTCCAGGAAGGTGGCAGACTCGAAAGAGCTGTTGATGATGTTGCGTAGATGGGGTGCGATGGTAGAGCCTGCTTTGTTGAAGATTTGGTGCAGGAAGGGATGAGATGGTGAGCCGGAGTAGATATGTATATGATTTTGATGGTGTATTTGTCGCTGACGTGGGTCCAGGAGAGCTGGGAGTTGGTGTGGCTGGGAGGCGGTGCAACTGAGGTGACTGTGTATGTCGGGGGTCCTGGTTGCTGAAGCTGTCGTGGATGTCTGCGATCTTGCAGAAGGTGACTAGGGAGTCGATGAGGTATTGTGATGGCTGTATATCATTGGAGTTGGAGCTGGGAATGGAGAGTACCCTCACCATGTTGAAGATTTCTTTGCTGTTGTGTGTGTTGTTGTCAATGCACTCTTTGAAGGAGGTCCTTTTAGCGGTTCGAATGAGTTGGTGGTGTCTGCAGATGGCGCTCCTGTAGTCTGTGTTGCAGTCCGTGTATGTTTGCGGTGCAGCTTGTTTTCAAGCCTATGGCAGTCCCTCTTAGATGCATGGAGGTCAGCGTTAAACCACGTGACTTTTTTGTCTGTGCGTCTGTTCGAGGTTCTCTTGATCGGGTAGAGAGTGTTCGTGCAGTCGTTGATCCAATGCCTGAGGATAAGGGCGGCGGAGTCGGTGTCGGTAGTGTCCGTTGGTGGGTTTCAGGTGAGGGTGGTGGCTAGCTGGTCTTCAGCAATTTTGCTCCAGCTGCCTGTTGTGTGCAGTGGTTGTCGGTCCAGTTGAGTTTGGTGGTGTGGCTGAGGCAAGGTTGTAGAGCAGGGTGCTGGAAGTGCCGTTGTTGGTGTTCTTGAGGTGGAAGTTCAGGTCTCTGAGGAAGATGTAGTCTGTGGAGAAAATTGCATGTGTGCTGATGAAGTCGGCTATGGAGTCACTGAACTGTGGCCAGGTGGTTTGTAGAAGAGGGTTCCTCTGAGGGTGGTGTTAGTGTCGGTGTGAATCTGGAAAAGCAGCTGTTCGGCGGTACTAAGCGTGTTGTAGGTTCTGGTCAATATTTGGAGGGTGTTTCTGTGAACGATGGCCATTACTTCTCCTGTTATGTTGGTGCGGTCCCTGTGGGTGATCTTGTAGCCGTTCGGGATGGCTATGGTGATGTTGGCTGCAGAGGAGGGATTCATTCAGGTCTCCCTCAGAGAGACGACATCTCGGGAGGTGGTGTTGAGTAGGTCCCAGAGTACGATGGTGTGTTTGGAGGCAAAGCAAGTGTTAAGTAGAATGCTGTAGGAGGCTGTTGCTGCAGTTCAGTCAGGAGAAGGGTCCATGGGTATGCTTCGGGGTGGCCCTGCAGCTGGTGTAAGATCAGCTGGCATTGAGTGCGTGGAGGGTGGCATCGGAGCGGTGTCGGGCTTCATGGCAATTGAAGGGACCAGGGGGTCTGGCGCTGGGTACGGTCCAGGTGCTGACTGGTGCAGACGGGCTTGCCTTTTGCGTGCCTTCGGCGTGCCACCATTAAGAAGGGGATGTGGGAGGGAGGAGCAGCTGGGAGGCAGGTGAGCTTGAAAATAGGTGGTCAAAGGGGGCGGAGACTCCGCGGCGGGACAGTGGAGTGTGGTGGAAAGCAGGGAAATAATGAAATTATAGAGAACAAGGAGAATAATCAGACAAAAAAGTAAAAATGTGGGGAAGTGTGGCTCACTGATTAGAGGAGGCAGACCTGGAAGCAGAGGTCAGCCCGGGACCAGGGTTCAATTCCCGGCTCGGCGGGGTCTTGAGTCCTAAAATGTCCATGGACTCGACAATTGTCGCTCCGGTGCCTACTCAATTCACGGGTTCACACTCTGCGACTCTGGGCAATAGCTTGCTTAATCTCCACAACGGCCCCTCGCGGCGGGATGCCTGGCTTTCACCTTGCGGATACCCTGCTGGGGTTATCTCACAGGGGAATACCAGGACGGGTTCCCTAAGCAAGCACTTAGAAACCGCTCGGTGATTTGCGCTATATAAATTCCTGTACATTTACATTTACATTTAAAAATACAGAGAAACCGGGAGCAAATAAGCAGATAAAAAAAAACATGAGGAATTACAGAGAACAAGGGGGAAGTAACCGAGAGCAGCCCCGAGATCTAGCACTAAAGCCGCAGGGATAAAGAGGCACAACACACAAAGGTTGTGCTAGCTGTGCGGCGTGGGGTGCGACCTGCCTGAACATAGGGTCAAGGGTCGCTCCTTGACACAAAATGCTCAATATGCACATTAGCCTTTGTCCCTGTCACAGAAATTGCTAATACTATAGATTTATTTAAAAACAAAAAGACCCAGTCAAGCTAAACAAATACATGAAATGCTAGCTATTTGCTAACTACCATGGCCTACCCTACCTTGTAGCCATAGCTACAAAACTGATCACTAAATAAGGATATCACTGTGTACACACATTATAAAAAATCAAACATTATTTCTGAATGATATTAATAAACAATAGTTATTATTTAATAAACACTTACTTACAAATATACAATATTATACAGCACATATCAATTTAAAACAGTATATAATATAACATAATATTCATTAATTGCAAAATAGTCAAATGAAAACAAACACAAAACAATAAAAAGATCCTACAAAATAAATATATAAGATAAAACATGAGATTACTCATTGTCTAGTAGTTGAAGTCCACTATAAACAACATAACAATACATACGAAATCAAACATGTGTACAAAATGCAGCCCAAACATGGAAAACTACAAATTAAAAATGTAATACATCCAATGACAACATATACAATCAACACAAGTCCTTCAAAGCCTGAAAACCTTGCAAAATGAAGTTACTCTTACAGGACACCAACCAAAACAAGGAAAAATAAAATAAATAGTGTCATAAAGTATCTAAACTATTTATCTTTATATAACAAAATGTAATGCAGCCACCAGCCAAAATTGGATTTTCAACATCATCAAAAATACTTAAAAAGAAAATACAGTATAACTTGCTTTCAAAATAAATATACCCCCGTAAATAGTGAACCAGATGTTAAAAATCTAAGAATAGATAACATTGTAAATATCTTCTTACAATAAAAGGATTCTACAATACTAACCTTTAAACATATTAACATACAAATCCAAACTTCGCAAACAATTTTCAAACTCTCCCAAAACATGATAACTAGAGCAATAATATTAAAATCACTTGCAGTATGGTACAACAATAATGAACCATTAACTGGAAGAGTCACTGGTGTCATGCAACAACCTGCTAAATAAATTAGGTAGAAAAAAAATGTTGGAGTAATTGAAAATTAAAAAAATATGTTCTTACTATTCAAACTATTGCAAAAATATGCATACAAATAACTTTTTCCAAAACATGTATTACATAGTACAATGTGTATATAAATCAAAGCAACTGACTTAAAATGACCAATACAAATATACGATATTTAAAATAAGTAAAAATTTAATAGTTTTAATGTATTAAAACATGCAAAAATAGCAAAAAAAATCAATCTGTGTTAAAAAAAATTGAACAACGATGTGCATTCAAATATATATGAATATGTCAACAATAATGTTTATGCAAATAAAAATATATATTGCTATTGGTACAAACTTTTACTTTTTGTGTTTACATTTCTGTAATTGATTTTATCCACAAAAGAAACGAATGAGTCAGCGTGCTGCACACTCATCGGGTAGCAACCTGGTATGTCACTGTTGTATATTTCAGGCAGAAACAACAACAAACAGGAATGCAAAACACCCTCCCCTATCCCCCTCTTCCTCCTCAAAGAAAAAGTGAACTCATGACAGTGGGAGTAATGCGGCCCGATAAGTATGTCCCAAAAGAAACTAAGTGGCAGGTGCAGCAGGCATGGGCGCAGGTGGGGGGTCTGTCAGTCATAATAGTCTAAGATATTTGGGACAGGTGAGTTCTGTAAATTACGATGTCAAAAGCACTAAAAGGGGAGCACAAAGTTCTTGGAATGAGGCCCCGGGGTTGGTTAAAGAGAGAGAAATCTTTTCCGTCCCTAGCATGGACAATAGCTTATATAACCAGCCTAATAGATTGTGCACAGTCATGGAGTCCCAGTGTGTGAGAATATTCTCAACTGCCGCAATTAGAGTTATGGCAATTTGTTTGCCTCTCCTAGAATAAAGCGGGAAGGTGATGGTATTGGGAAGGCAAATGAGGATATATGCCGGAAATCTTGGAATCTGTGTGTCGAAGTGGGAGTCGATCTCATCCAATATTTGTGGCCTGTATGTCCCTAGGGAAGTGCAAGTGGGTAAGAGTACCTGGCATGCTTCAACGTCTCCAACACAACGGGCTATATAAGGGATTTCCTCTATGGAGCCATACATGGGTTAAGTACCAATAGGCAGGCTGAATAGGAGCCGTTTCAATAGAAGTTACATTGCGGGCCGTGCAACGGGCCTGGTGGTAGATGTCTGTCCATTCCTTCAGTGAAAGCTCACTTCCCAGTTCACCCTCCCAACGCAAATGCCCAGGGGATTTCTCAGTGCCTGAAGAGATCCTCGTGAATTTATACAGATCTGACGTCAAGTGGGTTTTGCTATGACTTGTGATTAACCACTTCTCGAATGGCATGAGCAGCCCTTCTGCACCCTCCCGCAACCCTTCCTGCAGCACCCAATGTCATATCTGTGGATAGCGGTATCGCTCCATTTCGGGATATGAATGGAACTCTACAATCGGGCACAGTCCAGAAAGATCAAAGAAATGCCCTATGGAGCGAGTGTCTTCTGTTGTCTAGTAGTGAAATTACCCATAGTCAAGACCAGGTATGAAGTCTGGGTTCTTTATAATGGGCGTAATAGGGAATGGAAAAATTGTAAGTGCTCTAGCGGTTGCCGTTCTATCCCAAGCTGCCATGATGGGCCAGGTCACCTCTGATAAGTATAAACTGCGGTGCCGTCCCTGGTGAGGGAGAAAGGGAACTCCCCACAGTGAGTGGGCTGCAAGAGCCCTGTCCTTAAATAACCAGTGTTTCTCTGATTCAGGGCCAAACTACTCCACTAATGCCCTCAACTGAGATGCCCGCCAGTATGCCAATAAGTCCCTCCACAGGTCTCTGTTTGTAGGATTGCGATATATTAGAGCTCCATAGTCACGCCAGATAAAGCTCTCTATGTACCTCTGCATAGCCCATAGGACCCATGTTAGGGGCATCAACAGGAGGGTGTGAAACATATAAAGAATTTGAGGCAGAAACACCATCTTCTCAGCTGCTATCTGTCCCAGCCAAGAGAGTGAGTGAGGTCTGCATCTGCGGAGGGAGTCCTGCAGTAGTTTTAAAAGAATCGAACAATTCAACTGTCTACTGATAGAAATGGTGGGGGCCATCAGAAGGTCCAGGTAGGTGATGGTGTCATGGACCCACTGGATCGGAAAATGTTGCTGAAGGAGCTAAGCATATTGAGCTCTAGGGACAGGTTAAGGGCTTGCGACTTATGCACATTTATCTGAAAGCCCGAAGCCAGAGCAAATTGGGGTAATTCGTCCAAAAATGCGGAAAGAGTGTCCAGAGGGTATTCCAGAGTCACTACCACATCACCACCATAGAGGCAGAGTTTGTGTTCTGACCCTCCATAAAACACCCCTTGATGGATGGTCATCCCGGATTCTTTGAGCAAGAGAGAAAAGGAGCAGCAAAAGCGGACAACCATGTCGGGTCGCTCTGCATATCGAGAAGGCTTCTGATTCCACACCATTCCCCCACACCATACCAGTAGGGTTTGAATATTTCTGAAAGATCGAATCGATGAAGCCTTTGGGTAAGCCAAAATGGATTAATGTCACCGAGAGATTTGGCCAATGGACCCTGTCAAACGCTTTTTTGGCACCAACCGAAAGGATCATGTATTCTGCCGGAAAGCATTCAGAGCTGTCCATCAGGTGGAAAAGTAATTTAGTATTATCCAAGCACTGTCGCCTGGGGACAAAGTCTGATTGGTCCATATATATCAGGCCGGGGAGGTGACAGGAGAGCCGGGCTGCTAGGATGGCCATGAAAATCATTAAGTCGACGTTAAGAAGGGATATTCGTCGGTAGGTCCTGCAAAGGTGAGGATCCTTCCCAGGCTTGGGAATTACAGTTGTGCCCGTGATTTTTTGTGCTTGAGGCGTGCAATCACCGAGATAACCTCTTCCAGCTATATGGGGGATTTGAGGTCTGCGGCCTGGGACGGTAACAATTTAGAAATGGCCACAACCTGCAGGTACTGAGTCGGTTCAGTGTCAGGCAAAACTTGAGCCGAGTACAATGATTAATGGAACCGCCTAAATGCATCTGCAATCGTGGTGTCTTCGCTGTTCTCCCCCCGGGGTCCTGTATCAGTGTCACTTTATGTGCTTGTCGTTGTGCTCAGAGGAGGTTTGTGAGGAGGTGCCTGCATAGATGGCCTCCTACATAGAAGGCATGCTTAACCACATCGCAGCTTGCAAGTTTCCCCTCCTGTGCTGGACCACAATTAAAACGGTGTGGTCATGACGAGCTCAGCTCAGCTGGTGAATATGTTCCAACTCAGTGACCTCACCCATCAGGCGCTCACATTTCTTCCATCTGTCTCTATTGTTGGCTGATGCAATACCAATGAAGACCCCTTGATTATCCACCTTCATCGCCTCCTATAGCATCATCGTGGATATGTCTGGGGTGTCATTTAAGGATAAGTAGTCTGCTATGCTTCCCTCAACCAGTTGCACTACCGAGGGATACTGGAGAATGGTTTCCCGCAGGGGCCAGAAGAGTTGAGGTGTACGCCTTGGGGAAAGGTCAGAGAAAGCCTCAGTGCAGAGTGGTCAGACAGTGGGAAGGGGAGACTCTCCACTTCGCGGGTGCGTTGTGTTAGGAGTTCTGAAGTGAAGATGTAGTCTCTTGATTTACTAGGAAGCTGTTTTTACTTGTGTCCTTGCTCGCCTCTTTGCCCTCGCCTCCCGCTCTGACCCGTTCCACCGCAGCTGGTGCTGTTTGTTGTGGAGGGCAGACCAGTGGAGAGAGACGCGCCCCAAATTGAAGCTGAACGCTACGTAAGACCCAGCCTTGGGATGCGCGGCTGAAGTGTTGCGAGTCACGTGTACTGTTTGGCTGCACCAGCGTTCTGTGCAATTTTTTGAAATAACTCACTGCTGTTTGTTGAGGAGGGCGGACCAGTGGAGAGTGACACGCCCCCTCTACCATGCCTCCTTTGACCACACACTCCTTAATATCATGGGAATACAAAAACAGGCACTTACCCAGAATGCGAAGTGGACGTGCGCAGCAGGCGTGCCAGCGCGCCAAAGGCAAGCCCAACTGCACCCATCCGTAACCGACCAGGACCGGGGGCCAGTCACTATGCCCATCGTACCTCTTATACCTCCTGTGAGCTCCAAAAATGACAGGGCAACTGGTCCATCAGGCCCAATATCAGGGCCGCTTTAAAAACAGAAGGAATTCTGCACCTTCATCAGGTGGAGTGGCAGCAATCATTCAACACACACCTAACTTTACCTCCCTCCAGACCAACGTTTTACCCCATGTCGACAGTCTTATTTTAAAATGTGACTCCCCCAAGTCCTCTTTCATCTGTGCTCTCTTTTATCACCCCCTGGACCACATGCCTCCGTTTCCTCAACTTTTTGGTGAACTTATTTCACAATTAGTCATCGGTTGAGTTCACGGACTGTCTACGGATCATGAAATTTTTCCAGCACGTGCGCTAGCCCACCCACGCTAAAGTGCATACCATAGACCAAGTCTGGACCTTTACCCTAGAAATTACACCACCTCTAGTCTCTCCCTGTACATGGTCTGATCACCATCATATCTCCTTAAACATAACTGAAACTCCCTTTACCATGTCACCCCCTATCAGCAATCTTTTGGCTAGGAATTGGAAACAAGCTAACTTAGCCGAATTCCATGCTATTCTAACTGCTACTCTCCCCCAAGAAGAAGAACAGGCCCCCATCTTCCTTCGAACCTCTAATCTAGACAGCTGGCTAGAAGCAGCCAGCAACAAGGTATCCCCCTTGAGAAAAATCTCACTCAAACGCCTACATGATGCCCAACGCTGGTTCTCTGGTGCCCTAAAAAAGAAAACATTAGTACTTAGGCAGGGAGAACGCCGTTTGCCCAGAGCCTATGCTCCGGAGGAGAGAGCAGCATATGTCGCCTTACAAAAATGCTATAAAGTGTCCATTGTTAGGGCTAAATCGGCCTATTTCTCCCAAAAAATTGCGAACTCTTCTACAAAGGCCAAGGATATCTTCTCGATTGTCAATGAGCTTGCCCAACCTGATAGGGTCACCCAAAAATCTATACCCTCACAAATACAATGCAACTCTCTAAATTCGTTCTTCATAGACAAAATGACCTCTATCAAAAATAATATCCCTACCCCCACTTCCCCCTCCACCCTTCCTGCTGCTTGTAAAAACCCTTCCACGCTCGAACTCATCCCTCTGATCTCCAGAGAAGAATTTCTGACATTCCTAAACAGAGTGGGATCCGGCTCCCCAATGACCGTTGCCCCCCACCATATCCTGAAAGAGGCTTTTACCACCTGCCCGGACCCGCCGCTGTCGCTCCTCAATAACTCTCTTAAGACAGGCGTTGTTCCAGAAATCTTTAAATGTGACACAGTACTAAAAAAGCCCAATGCAAATCCCGCAGTGCTAAGCAATTTTTGTCCCATTTCTTTTCTTCCCTACCTCAGTAAAATCCTGGAGGCCCATGTCACGAACTGCCTCAGTTCATTCATTGAGCATACTCAATTCCTTCATCCCCGGCAAGCGGGCTTCCGGCCTGCTCACTCGCCTGAGTCCGTCATCTTGGCAGTGATGGACGAACTCAGGAATGGAGCTGACAATAACATCTCTCAGGCAATGGTGCTCCTAGATCTCTCGGCGGCATTTGACACGGTCGATCATGAACTCCTGATCCACTGTACGGCAATGCCGGCATCCAGGGCATGGCCCTAAAATGGATCATCTCCTTCCTTGACGGGCACTCCCAGGCAGTGCTTCTAAATAATTTATCTGCAAAAAATACCAGCCTAACCTGTGGGGTTCCCCAGGGCTCGGCCCTCTCGCTCCTCCTTTTTAACTTATATATGCAACCTCTGATCGTGTCTTTACGTAACAGCTCTGCCACAATCTTCAGTTATGCTGACAACCTCCAGCTGGTTTTTAACATTGACTCCTTTGACACTTCCATCACTGACTTTCAAACCACCATGACCTTTGTCAGTGAAAGGATGTACCACAGTCAACTCAAACTCAACCCCGATAAAACCGAGCTGGTTTTAGTCGGAGGTTCCGTCAACCCCTGGAATCCCAGCTTCTAGCCGTCTTCATTAGGCTCCGCTCCTAACCCAGTGAACTCTGTAAAGAGCCTCGGAGTAATCATCTGTAGCGACCTATCGCTTAAGCCCCAAATCAATGCAGTGGTTTCCTCCTGCTTTTTCCACCTCCGCAGAATCCGCAAAATCTGCAGATTCCTTACCAAGGAAGCTCTCATCCTTGTCATCATCCCGGCATACCAACTCCATCGCCTGCAACACGTACAAAATCAGGCAGCTAGGCTCATCTTTCGCCAACCCAGACACCAACACGTTAGTCCCCTCATGAAGAGCTTGCATTGGCTACCTTTAGCCAAACGCTGTCTCTTCAAACTTGGCTGCACCATCTTTAAAGCTCCCACCAACCAATCCTCTGCCTTCATCTCTTCCTGGATTCAACGCTACACTCCCTCATGCGAGCTCCGTTCCTCCCATCTTCACTTGCTCACCATTCCCACCTTCAGAAGGAAAAAGCATTTTACTCCTTAGCCCCCCGTTTCTGCAACTCCCTCCCTAACAAGCTCCGACTGGCCACATGCTACACTAAATTCAGAACTTTCATGAAAACTCTTTTATTCTCTCAAGCATATCAATAAGTACCCTATGTCTCAGCTCTTCTTCTCTCAGCGCCATGAAACCGCCTGGTGTAAGCACGCTTAAGAAATATATTTTAACATCTATCCATTTTTAGGATTTATGAGGATGTGAGTAAAACGTGTAGGCCTTGGTGTTAGGGTGCCTAAGTCTCCATATTTCAGTGAGCCCAGCTTCCGTCAGTAATCGATTCCCCTCTGTCCAGAGCGATCCATGTCACAATCTAAATCATATTGAAGTCCCCTCCCAGCAGGACAGTCCGATCTGGTTAACCCCTTATTTCCTGAATGTTCGTCTTTATAAAGCCCTCCTGGCCACTATTGGGGACGTATACCGAGGCTAGCACAAAAGTGTGTGTGTCTAAGATGAAGGTGTGGGCCAAAAACCTCCAGTTAATTTCGGCCTGTTTGCTACCAACACACTCTGGCAACTGAGAGCAGACCAAGATAGCAAAACCCCAACAGTCTTGGTAGTGGCTGACAAAAACATCTGGAGTGTAAACGCCCTTGATCATAGGTGATGGGTATTGGCTTTGAGTAGGTGCATCTCTTCAAGCAGACATATATGGGCGTCAGATTACTCCAGGTATGACAGAAGGGCTTGTCGCTTAGTGGGATTGATTAGGCCTTTCACATTTAGGGACACAACGTGGATGTCAGGGACCATATGGATGGGAATCCAAATGTGCTATAGCTGACAGAACCCGCCTGGGGTATCTGTGAAGCACGTAAGGGCCTGTGATATGAGCCTGGAATAACTTCAAAGGAGTAGGAGGCAACCCAATGAAAGAAGGAAAAAAAATGGAGGAAACCCCCCTGACTAACAAAACAAGGAAAACATTCATAGGTATAATTCATAAATGTCCCAGCTGGTCTGCCTGTGCTGAGACATGGGATGGATAGCAGGATCCCCCACTGCCCCGCCACCCCTGCCATATCAGCCGGAGCAGTCCCACCAGGCAGCTGGTAAAAAGGAGTCAAATATAGATGATACTTCAAAAAGGAGTCTAAGTCAGTCTGCAGAGGTGGAGTCTTCTGACAAGGTTCGAAGAACTGCTAAGCGTTATTTGGCAAGAATATTTGAGTCTGGGCAAGAGACTGATGATGAGCCGCCTACTCTCCACCAACGTCTGTTGTCCTTTCGTTGGTTGGGGTTGACGTCCTTCAAAGGCCTACCGTTGTCCACCACGAGAGACGCAGTAGACAATACGCTTCTTCCAAAGAACATATCTTACAGAGTTTGACCTCCCATTTCAAAATGAGTCTAAATGGATGCCCCCAGGAGTAAGCAACGTCTTTAGAGTGGAGGAATGCAGTGATGGTCCAGACGTCACGCCATTTCTGAAGAGTGGAGGCAGCTAATTCCTGGAAGAGAAGAGGTTTACATGATCAGAATTCAATAGGGTGCTTGAACCTTGCCTCGCGTAGGATGCGTTCCTTAAGCTAGAAATTGTGGATGCACATCAGGATGTCAGGTGGTGGAGCTATCGGTGACCTCCTGAGTCCCACTCAATGTGTGCAATCAAGCCAGATCTCCTGGTCTGTGGGACCTCCTAGAATGTGGCAGAACAAGTCTGCAATTAAGGCTTCAATGTCCTGCACCTCCGCTCACTCAGGGGCCGCCCGGATCCGGATATGATTTTAGTGAGAACGATTCTCCAGGTCCTCGGTGTGGGACTGAAGATCTAGATGTTGTTAGCTTAGTCGCAGCACCTCCTGCTGGATCTGGGAAACCTCTCCGTCTCTGACTGTGATCTGGTTCTCCAGATCGTCCACACACTCCCCCAGTGAATCAATATCCTTGTGCATCTCCTGGATTTCATCCGTAAGATCCTTTTTCATAGTATGAAACTCCCTGGTAAGGTCTGCAAAAAGCGATTTCAGGACGCTATGGGTGACAGGTCCATCGGGTTCATCCAGGTCCCGCCATTCAGTGGCCCCACCTGGGTGGGACATTGCATCTAGTCCACTAGTCCCTACCTTGAGAAGTAAGTCTTTGACCGATCTGTCTTTTCGGCCTCTGGAAGTTGCCATTAATGGAAGGCTGCACAATCAGGCTGTGGCGGAGGGGACGTGGACGGTGGCAGCACGTGGTGCTTAGCACAATGTGGTAGTGTCCCTGACCAAGTCCATTAGAGGAAAACCTCCGCGGTGTCCCAGGGAAAATCCCTTGCACTCTGCCCTGGCTTCTGGTCTCAGGTGATAGGCAAAATCTCCTTGCAGTGTTGATATCCTGGGGGGAGACTGGATAGTGTACAAGGGGAGACCGCCATGCAGCACAGCTACTCAGCAGTGACATGTTCCCTGCAGTGATGATCACTAGGGTCATTGGCAGCAAATGGAAGGGTGCCCGGGTCATTCCGTTCTGTGTCCCACAAGGTCACGCCCTCTCTATGACAAGCGCTGCAGCTAGGCCCAGGCCCGGGCTCCCAGTGCAATATGGTGGGCCCCTCCCCATCTAGCTGCAATCCGAGCGTGGCTACTAGGAAAGCAAAAGGACAGGCTAGGCTGGACTCAACCACTCTCAACCAAAGTGCCATTAGTCGCCAGGCAATGACAGCGGGGGCATTTTGCTAGTCGACCCATGGTGGGAGCGGAAACGCTGAGGTGGGGACCACAACCCAGGTGCGCTTGAGGAATCTGGCGTTTCAAGTCCCAGCTCATCTTTTGAGATGACTCTGATCTGGCCCTCTCTGTGCTCCACTGCTGGTGGTCTGGCGGGTCAAGCGGGTACCAGTTCTAGTCTGCCGGTGGCTCGCAGCACTCTCCAGGCAAATGCAACTCCTGCTGTGGGGCCACCGGTCTCAACGTTCACGCATCTAGGCGGGCGTGGTGTAGGTGAGGAGACAGGCCCGGTGCTAATGACCCGCCCGGCTACAGGCTCTCACCTAGCAGCTGCAATCCTCCGTCAGGGCGCCGCAGTGACATCCGCAGCCTCAGGTCTGTACCGCCATCTTGGCAGTGCGGGCAGAGTTCCCCTGGTGGCAGAGCTGATGAACTGTGCAGGTTCCTCAAACCTCCGTCAGAGCTCCACAAAGGTGCCCGCAGGCCACAGCGACAGTCTCCGCCATCGCAGCTTGCTGCTGTCGCCGTGGATCATTCTCCGGGCGCTCGGCCACTGGTGTCCTCGGGGTCGGGAGCTGGAATCTGGAGTTTTTTCCCTGTCAAGGCAGATCAGAGGTGCATATGAGGATCCCAATTGCCACCTGCGTCTGGGTCTGCCGGTAGGATCACGCTGTAAGGTGCTAGGGCCCGGGCCGTAGGCAGGAGCAGCGAGAAGATGCGAACTACTCATCCGCCATCTTGGCCCAAGGCTTTTACATTTTATGTAACTTTTGGTACAGTAAAGTGTGCCCTTTGTTTTTCCAAACAACTTCAGAAATTTGAATCAATCAAAAGCAAATAGTTAAGGCTTGAATTTTTACAAAATGAAATGTGAATTGTTTTTACATTAAACTAACCAAACAAAAATTATACATATATTTTGTTTCATTAATCCAATGTTCTACCTCATTCTCTCTCCAGTCTCTCTGTCAGAAACTAGCTGATACTGGGGAGGATTAAAGAAAACCTCTGGTGCTTGTACTAGAAGATTAAAGTTATTTGGCTCGGTAATAGGCCCTATGCACCACCGGGATGTCACAGGGTATTAGAGTGGGTTTTACTATGTAGCACCCCATGGATATGCATTGAAAGCTCATGCTGTCCCAGGACTGGTGTGGGTGAGGTGCAAGGAGGAGAAATAACATTATATCTCCTTGCTTTTTCCTCATTCTATGTGTGCTGCATTCTGCAGTGCACATAGAACAATGAAACTACTCCCATTTATTGTATTTGTTCAGGAAGGTGTCCCTTTCTACACAAAATCAATTATCCCTACAAAGCAGACACCCTTGCACCACGGTGACACATTGTTAGAATGTGGCCTGGTATATGATATCTTTTTGAATGATGCTGCTGAGAGGGTTAGTCAGAAGGCTCAGTTGTAGGTTTTCTTTTGTGGTTCATCAATAAGATGCTGGACATTCTTGAGGATTTGCAGTCACCAACCAGCTCTAATTTTGAGGGAGGTAAATTGGGGTGCTGAAGAGTAGGGCTTTATTTGTCATGCAGGCAATCTTGTTCCCTATCCGTGCTTAATATGGGAGCCAGTTTAGGGACGTCAAATAAGGAATGATGTGGTTGTTTCTATTATATCCAGTGACAAGCCGTGCCGTAGAATTGAGAGGGGCCCTGAGTGGACCTATCTTAAATTTTAGTAGGCTGCATTAACCCTGGGTGGAGTTTGCGGAGTTGCTCCAGGCGAAGGTATGCAAAGTGCAAAGAAAACTCCGTCCCACAACCCAGAGCTCGGCTACAGGCGGAGTATGCTAGAAAAATGCTGTTTGTGGTGATTACACAGTACTGGATGCTTGTCCGCACTGTGCGATCAATGCAAACAGCACCATGCACAGCACAAGCTTACCTTTTCTGCTATTCAAGTACATTTTTACACGAGCAGCAGCTTTCTCAATGCGAATGGACCAGTTGCGAGCATACGCGACCACTCGCAATGAGAAACCTGACCCCCCTGCATTGAGAAAGTTTGCTGGGAGGTTTATTTTCCACAATAAAGCTCGCCAACTTGATGGTGAATGCGAGCGAGGAAAAAACTCTGCTTGGATTCCTGAGTCTTGAAGTCTGATAATGAAGATGCCATGAGAGATGGTCTTGAATGCCATAGAGAGACAAACAGGATCAGTGCAGCTGGACTTCTTTCAATTGATAAATTCAATGCCAGCTGTTGCTGCCAGGAAGGTGGTTTCCATGCTCTGTTTGCTGCCTAAACCTGACGAGGTGGAGTCCAGGAGATATTGCTGTTCAAGATGAGCGCCGAGCTGCCTCAAGGACTGTGGCTGAGAAGGGCCTGAAGTTCTGAGCTTGTTCTGGTTGGTTGAAAATTTCTTCAGGGGGGCTGTGACCTCTATGTGTTTCCAGCTGTCTGGGAAGATTTCACTGATTATTGATGATTTCATGATTGGGTGATATTGGCTGCTCAGGTTGTGCATGTGGTGAGAGCAGGGTTTAAGGGGGACCATGAGTGAATAGTCTGCATGATTCTAGCAGGGTCAACTTTAGTGACAGGGCTAAAGTACATTAGAAGGTGGGTGCTCATTACAGTGGTTGTGTTGTGTAATAATGTACTTTAAAGTTGGTTGGGGTCCGAAGTTGAAAGCGCAAATAAGGAAAAAGTTCAGCTACATCATGAATAGCAAGAATTTCAAGCAAATCTTCATTCTCTGCGGAATGCAGACTTGCCAAAATTCCGCAAATTCCACGAGCGGAGCGTAATTTACCGCCCAGGCCTAGTGCATACTGGCTCAAGATTGTGTCTAGCAATGTGAACTGTACCTTGTACAACCTGCATGCATCCGATATTGTCAAGGCTGTTTATGAGGTCAGTAGTGTTAGATTCTGTAGGGTCATAGAGATGATGGTTGAGGTCACTGAGCAGAAGGAAGTTGTTGAATCTAATGGCGATGGGAGTGATTAAGTAAGTGAGCAGGTTGCTGAAGTTAGTATGGGTATCAAGAGTGTGGTTGGTTAATCTGTAGAGGCAGTGCAGGTGATGAGGTATTTGTAGGAGACTGTCAGGCCTCTTATAGGGGTGTCTAGTCTTTTGGTTTGGATGGTCTTGTTGCAGGTGGGTTGGCCATTCTGATGGTGGGGGTGCATGTCAGGCTGAGCTACGTTTCTAGTGGAAAGAGGATGTCTGAGGAGGGTAGGAGGGTATATCAATAAGGTCCCAGACATTGGTGGCATATTTACAGAAGGATCTGGCTTTGATGATTATGCAGGAAATGCTTGGTGAGGAGTGTTCAGAGGGTGGCATGGGTATACTGCAAGAGAATGGAGAGTGATAGCATGGTAAATGTCCTGCCATTTGATGCAGAAAGAAGAGAGTGGTCATGATGAGGTCTAGTGTTATGTGCTAGCAAGTTTGTGGAACTGTAATGATGAACGATTTGTTTTTCTTTGGTGAATTGAATTGAATTGAATTGAATGGAGATTTATAATGCGCAAGAACAATAACCCGCAGGTATCAAGGCGCCTAGCAAAATGATCAGAGAATGATCAGAGAAAGAGACATGAAACCTTACATATATGCTTGCCGAGAGAGAAGAGTTTTTAAAGCAGTGCGGAAGTGCTGTAAAGACGGGAGAGATCTCAGGTCCAGGGGAAGGTCATTCCACCACTTAGGAGCAAGAGTGGAAAAGGCTCTGCCACCCCATTTGGCTCTTCGTACACGGGGGGCTGTCAGACGCAATTTCCCAGAGGAACGCAGGTTCCTCCCGGGGATATAGTGGGAGATGATGGACCCAATTCCAGTATCGCTAGTTTTGGCGATGGCTCTGTAGGTCATGCATAGAACTTTGAACCGGATTCGATGTTCTACCGGCAGCCAATGCAGCGTTTTCCTGGCTGCAGTGGCCGAGGAGCGTCTGGGAATATCCAGGACAAATCTGGCTATGGCGTTTTGGACTACCTGTAAGCGCTGCAGCTGGCCTTTGTTAAGCCCAGCATACAGCGCATTACAGTAGTCCAAACGGGAAATAATGAGTGCAACGGCTATTTGTTTTCTTGCCGGCAAGGAGAGATATTTCCTGATCCTTCGCAGGGTGTGAATCAAACCCCAGCAGGTGGAGACTGTTCTGCTCACCTGGCTGCCTAAGTCAAGGGCAGGGTCTATCAGCACCCCGAGATTCTTGGCAGATGTGGTAGGGGAAGGGCATGTTCCTAGTGAGTCAGGCCACCAGTTGGCTGACCAGATGTTTTCTTTCCCCCCAAACACCATCACCTCAGTCTTCTCCCCATTCAGTTTAAGAGAGTTCTGAATCATCCAATGACCAACCGCCTCCATACAAGATCTAAACTTGGAGGCGATTAGTCCATCTGAATGGGGAAGAGAGACGAGGATTTGAGTGTCGTCTGCGTAAGAGACTACCTCCATCCCAAACGATCTTATTAATTTGGCTAGTGGGGTAACATAGATATTGAAAAGGGTCGGGCTGAGTGCTGACCCTTGAAGGGACCCCACATAGCACTGGTCGGGATGGAGATAGGACTCTCCCAGCTTGACTCTTTGTTCCCTCCCCGTGAGGAAAGAGGTCAAAAGATCCAGAGCTGCGTTCTTCACCCCCACCTCCCTCAGCCGAGATGTAAGTACTGAGGGGGAGAGGGTTTTTGAAGGCCGCAGTTAGATCAAGCAGGACCAGGAGGGAGGTCTGGCCCTCATCTACTGTCGTACGGATCTTATCGAGCACGATGGTGAGGGCTGACTCGGTGCTAAATTCTCTCCTAAATCCATGCTGGGAGGAGTCTAGGCATCCCGAGCTTTCCACAAAAACAGCGAGATGCTTGTTAAGATGTGCCTCAAGCATCTTCGCTGGGGCAGGGAGCAGAGAGATAGGCCGGAAATTTTTTAAGACCTCCGGATCCAGGGAGGCCTTTTTCAACAGGGGCTTTACTACCGCCTTCTTCCATTCTATAGGGAAAATACCATCTCTAATGGCTAGATTCATTACCTCTAGCAGCGGTGGTAGGAGGGTCTCCCTACACTGCTTGATGACTTTCAGTGGGCAGGTATCCAGAGGAGAACCAGACTTGGTCTTATTTAGCAGTAGCTCAAGATCTTGCAAGACCAGCTGGGGAAAAGAGTCCAGGGTGCAAGATGGGGAGATTTCTGTGGTGATCAAACTCATCTCTACCCCGCATGTAGATGCACTGAGACCAGCTCTTTGTTCCTCGAGGGCCATGTGGATATCCTGGATTTTAGTGTGGAAGAAGGAGGCAATCTTATCACATAAATCCTGCGAAGGAATGACAGGGTCAGGGGCCTGCAGTTTGACCAAGGAGTCAACAGTTTTAAAGAGCTCCTTCGGGGAGGAGAGCGAGGTGGTCATGGTAACAAAGTATTCTTGTTTAGCCTGCACAATTTCAGCTTTGTATTTTTTAACAAGGAGTTTATGAGCTTCCTTGTTCTTGAGGTCCGAACTAGCATGCCAAAGCCTCTCCTTTCTCCTCACTTCTTGCCTAAGAAGCCTGAGGGAGTCGGAGAACCAGGGGGCAGATGGTCTCTTTCTGGCTCGGCGCCGAGGTTGTACTGGGGCCAGTTTATTCAAGGCCTCGGTAGTGACCTGTTCAAAGTGAGAGACTGCAGTCTGTACGCTGTCTAGGCCAGTGATAGCAAGGCTTGCAGCCCAGGGCGCGAAGGAATCGCTATTGATATTCCTGAAGTTTCTGGCAGTCTCTATTATGTGGTTCCCTATTATACAGGAGTTCAACCTATGATGTTTCAAAAGAAAAGGGACCGCCAGATGGTCAGACCAGGATAGATGAATCGGGTCCTTAATAGTCAGACGGGGGTCATTGGAGAAGATACCATCCAAAGTGTGTCCTGCACGATGTGTGGCTCCGGTAACACGTTGCGTGAGCCCGCATGATTCCAGGGCCTCAGTGAGACAGGAGGTATCAGAAAGGTCATGCCGTTCTAGGTGGTAGTTAAAGTCACCCATAATGGAAAAGTTGTCTCGGCCAAAATAGGGTTCGAGGGACTGGAGGAGGTTGTGCGTAAAGTGGGTTCTCGAACCAGGAGGTTGATAAACTAAGATACCGTTAAAGAAGGGGCGTTGCGCTTCCTTTATTGTAAAATAAAGTGCTTGAAAACTATCAGGAAAATCGGGTATAGGTACGATATGGCATTGTAGATGATCTTTGTAAAGGATCGCTATCCCCCCTCCCACTCGTCCCTGTCTATCGAGTCTGGCCAGGCAGTACCCTTCAGGGACCGCCTCGATTAGATCAGGGTCGGATGAATCCTTTGCCCATGTTTCGGTCACAAACACTAGAGTGGGCGTTCTATCCAGTACCATCTCCTTAAACATAACCTTGTTCTTGACAAGGGAGCGGGCATTAACCAAGATGCCCTCTACTCCTGCTGTATTAGGACTGGATATGACGGGGTGTTCAAAGAGAGGATGGATGGGGGCGGAGTTAAGAGGCCTAGACGTGGAATGACAGCCACATCGTAATGGGAACAGAAAGTCATCCGGTTCATAGGAATGTGAGCAGCGTTTTTTGCGAGGTTTTAGGGTCAGCATTTGGCGAAGAGAGTAGCTGCAGGGGAGAGAGAACATTTTACCAGAGTCCAGGGGCCGGCCGTCCAGCGCGTCCTTAGCGCGGATGGGCGCAGACGGGCTGGACTCAGGCGTGACTCTGGCGGGCATCCGGCGCATCCGCTACCGCATCCGCTACGCGGAGCGTCAAGGACCTCTTTTATATCGACTAGAGCGTGAGGGAGCGACTACACACCCAAGATGGCCGCTAAACAGCCCTCGCCTCCCCGGGACCAGCTCTCAGCGTCAACACTCAGCTGAGAGCGGCCCAGGAGGTAAAGGAAGGTAGGGAACAAAGATCCTAGTGCAAATCCGCTTATAAAATCAAGCGCCTATTAAAAACGAGCTTCATTCGGGACGCGATCTAAAATTAGCGTTACCCTCCGCAATTAGGTCTGTGCCAGAGAAGGTAAAGAAAAGTGGAGTAGAACCTCCGGCTTCCGCCTCAGAGGGTGAAATGGAATCGTTTGGCAGTCTCTACCTGAGCCCCCTTTATATCGACTAGAGCGCGAGGGCGCGACTACACACCCAAGATGGCCGCTAAACAGCCCTCGCCTCCCCGGGACCAGCTCTCAGCGTCAACACTCAGCTGAGAGCGGCCCAGGAGGTAGAGGAAGGTAGGGAACAAAGATCCTAGTGCAAATCCGCTTATAAAATCAAGCGCCTATTAAAAGCGAGCGTCACTCGGGACGCGATCTAAAATGAGCGTTACCCTCCGTAATTAGGTCTGTGCCAGAGAAGGTAAAGAAAAGTGGAGTAGAACCTCCGGCTTCCGCCTCAGAGGGTGAAATGGAATCGTTTGGCAGTCTCTACCTGAGCCCCCTTTATATCGACTAGGGCGCGAGGGCGCGACTACACACCCAAGATGGCCGCTAAACAGCCCTCGCCTCCCCGGGACCAGCTCTCAGCGTCAACACTCAGCTGAGAGCGGCCCAGGAGGTAGAGGAAGGTAGGGAACAAAGATCCTAGTGCAAATCCGCTTATAAAATCAAGCGCCTATTAAAAGCGAGCGTCACTCGGGACGCGATCTAAAATGAGCGTTACCCTCCGCAATTAGGTCTGTGCCAGAGACGGTAAAGAAAAGTGGAGTAGAACCTCCGGCTTCCGCCTCAGAGGGTGAAATGGAATCGTTTGGCAGTCTCTACCTGAGCCTCCTTTATATCGACTAGAGCGCGAGGGCGCGACTACACACCCAAGATGGCCGCTAAACAGCCCTTGCCTCCCCTGGACCAGCTCTCAGCGTCAACACTCAGCTGAGAGCGGCCCAGGAGGTAGAGGAAGGTAGGGAACAAAGATCCTAGTGCAAATCCGCTTATAAAATCAAGCGCCTATTAAAAACGAGCGTCACTCGGGACGCGATCTAAAATGAGCGTTACCCTCCGCAATTAGGTCTGTGCCAGAGAAGGTAAAGAAAAGTGGAGTAGAACCTCCGGCTTCCGCCTCAGAGGGTGAAATGGAACTGTTTGGCAGTCTCTACCTGAGCCAACTTTATATCGACTAGGGCGCGAGGGCGCGACTACACACCCAAGATGGCCGCTAAACAGCCCTCGCCTCCCCGGGACCAGCTCTCAGCGTCAACACTCAGCTGAGAGCGGCCAAGGAGGTAGAGGAAGGTAGGGAACAAAGATCCTAGTGCAAATCCGCTTATAAAATCAAGCGCCTATTAAAAGCGAGCGTCACTCGGGACGCGATCTAAAATGAGCGTTACCCTCCGCAATTAGGTCTGTGCCAGAGAAGGTAAAGAAAAGTGGAGTAGAACCTCCGGCTTCCGCCTCAGAGGGTGAAATGGAATCGTG